>NC_142935.1:38513732-38533732 GCF_046866305.1 Octopus bimaculoides
TAGATCTCATTTACATCCTATGTACACAAAAGGATATTTGTCTCTCACAGGCTACTGAGCCTCTTTTGTTGCTCCCGCCAATAACGGAACAATAAACTATACCGATCTATTTATCCACGCTTTACCTATACACACACACACACACACACACACACACACACACACACACACACACACACACACACACAAGCATATATATATATTGTGTATGTAGATATGTGTTTCTAACTATGTATCTGTGCATGAAAGTATCAAAAACTGCTGAAATAGTGGTCGCTCCTTTCAACAGCTGTCAGCGATCTTACACCCTCCTACAGAGTTATACGGATGCAACGAAATTAGGAAATGTTCACTGATTTTGGGCCAAACTGCAATTTGCTTTACTATGTATTATCTAGAAATATTTTATGTTACTACTTCATGAAAATTAATTCTGTGTTTTCTGGTTCATATCTACCCTCACATGCACCACCCATTGCAATGACAGTGAGTCACTCTTATGCCTCGCATGCGAAATATATTATTTTTACTCTTGTTTTTAGGGTTATATATCTTCTCTGATTGAGAAGATATATGACCCAAATCATTCCCACAATGATAATCACACTTTTTGCTTCGCCAGAGAATACTTTATACAACGTGCCTTAATTTTTCGTTTTTGATTTTGGTTAATGGTCGTTATTTCCTGGCGGGGACTAACTACTTTTTCTAACATGTCAATTTACCACATGGAGAGTCCCTCTTTGGCTTTTCTCTCAGTATTCACAGAAATAAATATTCATTATCAGATTCACAACACAAGGTGAAATACTTGAAATGCGGGGTTTTGTTGTGTGTGAGTGTGTGTGTGTGTGCGTGTGTGTGTGTGTGTGTGTGTGTGTGTGTGTGTGTTTATATGTGTACGTGTGCGTGTGCATGCGTATGTGCATGTTTGTGTGTGTATGTGTATGCATGCGTCTGCATATACACTCACATACACAAACAGAGAAAAAGTACGAAGTTGCGTGTTAATTCTACTGAAAAGATAACACGTGGGAAAATGACGTTTTGCTCAGTATAAAATGTCGATATAGCGCAAACATATTCTACTGCTTCGACTTTTCAAAGAGGTTACTGTAGCTCATCCATACATATTTTCTCATACATCATTTACAGGAAATTTGTCATAAATTCTCAGTGTATCTATTTATATACTGATTGTTTATGAATGATTCTATAAATATTATGTTAGAGGAATATAGCTGCAGAATGGTTGTAAGTTTACTTTGCAATCATGAGTTCTAGGTTTCTATTCTGGTACGCGAAATCTTGGGCAAATATCATTTTTCTAACCTGGGATCGATCTATATGTTGTAACTATTACTTGGGTGAAGGAAACTGTATAGAAGCCCTTCGAGTGGATTGTACCGGTAATTTAAATATCCAGCCTCGGTCCACATTGTGAGACTGATTGCTCAAGTCGCCTATATCAGGAATGGTAGGTTTGCACTTTATTTCGTGTTAATGAGAATGTTCTACGATATTCTTCGTGCTGGCATGTATATATACTCTAATAAGGTTATTGTGTATATTTTTTATAGGCCAGCCTTCTTGTCCAACGGCCTTAAAATTACGCCAAATTATATTTATGTATTTATGTCTGTGTATATGTGTATCTATATTGAACTATATAAGTGATGGATGCAATCAATAAGAAATAGGAATAGCTAAGGCGGTGAGCTGGCAGAAACGTTAGCACACCGGGCGAAATGCTTAGCAGTATTTCGTCTGCCACTACGTTCTGAGTTCAAATTCTGCCGAGGTCGACTTAGCCTTTCGTCCTCTCGGGGTCGATTAGATAAGTACCAATTACGTAGTGGAGTCGATATCATCGACTTAATCCCTTTTTCTGTCCTTGTTTGTTCCCTCTATGTTTAGCCCCTTGTGGGCAATAAAGAAATAAGAAATAGAAATAGTTAAGTCTTTTTTAAAATTCTTCCTCTGTTCGAAGAAAGATTATTTTTTATCACTCAGTCTGCTAAATATAAGATGAACTAGCAATGAAACAACTGAAATCAAGCAACTAATTACAGTATTGTTTCATAATTCGGAAACATAAATTCAGTATATGGCTAATTAGGTAGTTTCGTTGTGACAACTCAGTCAAGAAACGAGCCTTACGACCCTTGGAGAATATCATTCATCCTATCAAACTTGACGACATTCATTCAGCTTATCCAATCTTGCAAAATCCCCATCCCAAATACAACAGATGGCTCCATCATTCAATTTACAACACAATATTTCCTCTGCCTACAAAACAGCAGATGATCTTATAAGTCACTTGCAAAGAGGGAACTTAACATCATCCTTTCTTCTTCTTCTTCTTCTTTTTCTTCTTCTTCTTCTTCTTCTTCTTCTTCTTCTTCTTCTTCTTCTTC
Organism: Octopus bimaculoides; assembly: GCF_046866305.1. Lineage (NCBI taxonomy): Eukaryota > Metazoa > Mollusca > Cephalopoda > Octopoda > Octopodidae > Octopus > Octopus bimaculoides. The sequence continues at coordinate 38,516,153 of NC_142935.1, forward strand.
TTCTTCTTCTTCTTCTTCTTTTTCTTCTTCTTCTTCTTCTTCTTCTTAATAATAATGATATTTTTAAAACTACTTCCTTGAAGAGCATTCTATCTCTCTCACTCCCGCCATATTAAAAGGATGAGGATAGTCATTGATAATCTCTTTCTCGTGATTTGATACCCTTTCCTCCTCCATGACCATCAGTAATGATTTTAAAGGTACAAACCGTTTCACTGTCCAGTGGATAAGTACATTAGTGAAAATTAGGGTCATTTAGCTTGAATCAGAAAAGCATTCAGTCATATATGAAAAGAGAATCCCCTACTAAAACTTGGACGCTGTTTCTTTCTGCCATTCTATCGATTCATGCAGTGAATAGGTCTTATCATATCACCTTGTTTATTGATGAGTCCTCTCCTATTCCTTCCTTCTCTTTCATCCTCCCCTCTCTTATTGTCCCTCTCTCTCATTTTCCCTTGCTCGCTCACTCGTTCTCTCACTTGTTCTAACCCACGTTATCAAGTATGCTTTATTCCTGCGTTCGTTATTGGCCCACAGAAGCAGCCCACAATTCAACATTGACCAACTTATCATCATTTAGGAGTAGCTGTGTGGTAAGTAGCTTGCTTATCAACCACATGGTTCCGGGTTCAGTCCCACTGCGTAGCACCTTGGGCAAATGTTTTCTATTATAGCCTCGGGCCGACCAAAGCCTTGTGAGTGGATTTGGTAGGCGGAAACTGAAAGAAGCCCGTCGTATATATGTATATATATATATATATATATATATATATATATATATATATATATATATATATATGTATATGTGTGTGTGTTTGTCCCCCTAGCATTGCTTGACAACCGATGCTGGTGTGTTTATGTCTCCGTCAAATGACTGAAACAAATAAAAGAGTATATATATATATATATATATATATATATATATATACAGAGTGGTCCAAAAGTAGGTTTACAGTTATCACGTAGGCACTATAAATTTCTTTTAAAACATTTTATTACATTTAGATTTCTATTTTACAATCATTGTTTATGCACATTTTAAACAGACAATGTTAAACCTCTCACATGCTCAAAATGACTCCTTCAACGGTGTAACATTCTTCAAATCTCTTCAGAACACTTTGACATACAGTGCGGCATAAATTCCCATCACCATCAATTTCAGTGAATGCGTCAGAAATGTAATCATTTAATTCATTTACTGTTTTGAGATTCTTCTCATAAACCTTATTCTTTAGAATACCCCCCCCCCCCACCAAAAAAAAGAAATCCATTGGTGTCAGGTCAGGTGAACGTGGTGGCCATTCAATGCGGCCCTGTCTTCGAAACCAACGTTGTGGAAAGGCTTCGTTATGGTAGTCTCTTACTGTCAACTGAAAAAGGACCTTGACAAAATTAACTAAGTTACCATAGAATAATGCTTTCATATTTTTATAATTTAGATCTAAACTGTTAATAAATGAATGCGAAAGAGATAGTTGAAAAATTGTAAACCTTCTTTTGGGTCACCGTATATATATATATATATATATATATATATATATGTGTGTGTGTGTGTGTGTGTGTGTGTGTGTGTGTGTGTGTGTGTGTGTGTGTGTGTGTGTGTGTGTGTGTGTGTGTGTGTGTGTGTGTGTACACAAACGTGTGTGTGTGTGTGTGTGTGTGTACCACGACTAAGCACATATATGGGAAACAAGAGGATAACAAATAGCACTGACGTACGGGAATGTGAAACACTGAGTGGCAATTTTTTGTGATAATTTTGTGATATTTTTGCAGCTTGAATAATAAAATATATATGTATGCATATATATGTAGGTATGTATGTATTTATGTATGTAAGCAGGGTGAAATGGCTAAGCAGTTATGTATATAGATAGAAAAGTTGTTACTTGTCAAAATATGCTTCATTTGTATTCGAAACCGTATGAAAGCCGAACTGCATCTTGTATTAATCATACATTTTCCTACCTGTATTTATCATAATAGGTTATCCTGTATTTATCTGTGTTTATCATAATAGATTACACTTTGAAATACAGTAGTAATCACACCACTTTACAAGAAGTGGACAGAATTATGACACGTTACATGAACTCACTAGCAGCTGTGTGTTTGTAATCTTAGGAAAAGACAACTAATTACAGATTAAAATTGGTATGAGAAACATGAGTTTATATTACATCACTCGAGAAGAAGAGCTAAGATTTTCAGAAACTGCCTTGCCTCCTATAATTACATACATCTATTCACAAACACTAAGATGGTGTATTATAAATATATAATTATTACGCTTAGAAACTAAAAGACTAACACAGATATGCATGTGCAACGTACACAGCAAAATACATATATGTTACATTTCAGACTACGTATTTGTGTGTGACTGTGCGCACGCGCGCATCTATGTGTGTGTGTGTGTGTGTGTGTGTGTGTGTGGATTCGTGTATGTATTTGTGTATGTATTGTGTGTGTGTGTAATAAATCTTATTTGAACGTTATAAAAGTAATAATTTTGGCCTATATAATTCCAAAATCGATTGTTTGAATTAAATTTTTTGTGGGTTTTCTGATTTCTTAAATGTAAGGAAAATTTTGATTATAGAATCACAAACTTATTAGCTGATTTAGCGCTACAATTCCGTTTACATTTTTTGTAGGTTAATATCGATAACCTTATTTCGTTAATATTGATAACATTATTAAGTGCTTACCAACAATCTTGCAACATGCAAATGTTTCATTATAGAACAATTAAATTCGTTAACCTAAGAAAGCGTTTCATTCTGGATGCATGTGTATTTTTTTTTAAGTTCTTTTTTTTTTTTTGGTTTTTAATTCACTTTACCTCTAATATAAATAAAAGTATATCGTAATCTCCTATATATCAGTCCATCTTTTGAGTGCATGAGAGGTCGATATTTTTCATAAGAGGTTTCTGTATAGCAAAATAAAATAGGTAATAATATATGGAACAACACGCAGCATGATGCCAGCTTTGTATGTTAATTCATGTTTAATATTTGTAATTCATATTAAAATTGTTCAAACATATTAAGTATTCTTGAAATTAATTACATCTGAGTTTAACAAAATACTCTAGAATGACAGTAACATTAAATTTGCTCGAAGAATCTTAATATGCTTTAAAATTTAAATATGATTTAACATAGAGAAATATTTGCCAATCACGATGCAAGCCGTTTGATTTAATTTTAGTTTGATATAACTTGTTTGACTAATGCCTAAGTTTACGCTATTTGATTTGTCTATTAATATCTTATTACAACATTCGACAAGTTGGAAACGGGAAAAAACATTTTCACAGCAATACAAATGTTTCGTACCATAACTTACACAAGAAAATTATAATTGAATATTATTATTTTGCAGGAAGACTAAATATTTTTATATGTAATAACATGATATAAATTTTAAAATGCTGAATTATTTATGAACAACAGCTAAATCTACCAACTACATCCATCTGTTGAAGTATGCATAAAGATGTCTAGAATTTTGTTTGCTGCCAATAAATTTCGTTATGTGACATAACAAATGAAAAGTACGTTTTTAACTATAATAGAGATATTGAATAATTTGGCTTCATATATTAACAAGAAGTTGTTCTAAGTGTACCGGATTCAGTGTATATATATATATGTATATATATATATATATATATATACGTTTTGTTTGCAATGTCCTGTACCCAGATATACATATATATATACAGGTGGATGTCGGTATACACATACCTGTACGTATATATGCATATACTCATTTACTATTTGTTTTTACATGATTGAACGCAGCGTCTCCAATTTGTAAGTAGTTTTCGTAAACTTATATTTTCCGACGCTACTCTATCTCTTTCTCTTTCTCTTTCTCTTCCTCTATCATTTTCCCCCTCTCGTCCTTCCTCTTTACTACTACGTATCTCGCTTTACCACTCTCGTTCTTCCTCTGTTACTACTACGTATCTCTTTTCCCCCCTCGTACTTCCTCTCTTTCTCTTTTCCTCTCGTTGCTCACCTATTCTTCTACTTCCTCCCTTTGTTTCTCTCTCTACCACTCTCTCTCTTCCTCTTACACCGGCATGGTCACATGCTTCCGGTCAATAATCCTTTTCTTCCTTGGCTATCGCCGAGCAAACACCCGAACTACTTCGTCCCTACTTTCAAGTTCGTGCCTCACAGCGTTCATACACACATAATTTTTCTCGTCTGGCCGTAAAGCCTTTTCTGTTTGCTTTCCTGTCTTGTTTTTTGTCCGCCACTCCATTCCTCCATGGCAAGATTTAATTTGCGTATACAAATTTAATTTGCGGTCCATGGGAAGAGCCGTTTTAACGATGCGTCCTGCCCAGCTCTTCGAAACTCCAGTATGATGAAGTAGAATGTTCTCTATGTGGCTTGTGTGTTTTCTCGTCTACGTTTTGTTTTCAATGTCCTGTACCCAGATATGCACCTATACATACAGGTGGATGTCGGTATGCACATACCTGTACGTATATATGCATATACTCATTTACTATTTGTTTATATATATGTATAGGAGAGATACATACATACATATCTCTTATAAGTACATTACAAAATAAAGCTGGCTTTTTAATCTCTAATACATCATAGTAAAACATATTTCGCTTCAGTTTGATGGCGTTTTGAAGCTGTGGTATAAAAAATAAATATGTTAAAGCATTACATAGAGAGTAGGATTTACCGAATATGGCTTTCCAGTCAAGGAAATACAAAGCAAGAAGAAAATACAATGTGGTTAGTAAATGATGAAGCGGAAATAAACACGAGACAATCGGATATATATTACGTATAATGCATATTTAATAAATATGACACCCTGAAGCGAATATAAGGATATTTCATTTACGCAGCCTATATAGCGATCCAGGAACCTTTACTAAATATATCTACCACGCATTTCTTTCCACTATCCTCCTCTCATTCTCTCATATTTCTCTATCGCTCTAGTTCACAAATACTCACATGCACATTGAGAAACATAAATAATAATGAATATCTATCTATCTATTTATCTATCTATCTATATATATATATATATATATATATATATATATACATACAGTATGAGTTACACACACACACATAAACGAACGTTATGCAGCACAGGTAATGAATATATCTATATGATATAATGTACAAGTGTATACATACGTTTGTTTTTCATAAATGTCAATGAAAAACTGTGATGAAAGTGACGTTGCAAACTGAAATTGTCATTTTACCAATAATACCACACGCACTGATTTTAGTATAAGTCTTTTGTGAAAGCTTAACAAATTACTTAATTCATTAATTAATTAATTAACTAATTGATTGATTAGCTTTACGAGAAGTTTTCCAAGCAACTGTAACGCATTCAGCTTGTGTATAGTCTTTCTGTCTTTGTACTTACCTTTTAAAATGTATTTATATTCATGCCGATATATATCATATATATCCATGTATGTATGTTAGTATGTATGCATGTTTGTATGTGTGTGTGTATATAGAGAAAGGGAGAGACAGACATAGAGACAGAAAGCTAGAAACAGACAGGTAAGCTGACAAAGAGAGAATCAGGCAGAGAGGCAGACTGAGATATATATATAGATAACATACATATTTAAATACATACATACATTCATACATACCTACGTACATACATGCATACATACATACATACATACATGCATACATACATACATGCATGTATTCGATTGAGTCAAAATTCAAAAGTATCAATGCTCGGCTTTTTAAGATAAATTACTCAATGACAAGTATGAGCGTGAATAAACATCGTATCCACGACCTTTACACCATCAACATATACGTTATCAGATTAAAGATTATAGATTAAAAGTTTACACCCACAAGCACACGCACACAGACACACATATACACACATATTGATCATTTCCAGTAGTACGGCACCCATTACAATCTGTTGTTGCCTGATACGTTCTATGTGTGTGATTTTATACAACAAGCGCCTATATGATAGTCCTTTTCTAGGCTAACAACGCAGTACTCGGTGTTCGAAGAAGACATCGATATTAAGTTGGATATGAGGATTAGCTTTTGGTATTAATGTCGCTTCCATTGCTAATAGATAATGTTTAATAAGCCTGGTAGCTATTTGCAATGTCTGTGTCTGAAAAGATCCAGACATTCTATAAATCGTAGCAGCGAGATTTACCTGGCATGCGGTGACCGGATACTTCCCATTGATGATTATTATTCACTTGACATTGCATACGTGATCTAGAGAGAAACATTCTGTATTTCTGCAACAGTAATCTACACTGACGCTGTAAATAAATGCTTAAATGCATAAAGAATAAGTCTAGAGCTTGATTTTCCATAATTCCATATCATGGACTTCTACTTTCCGATATATAGAAAATTTGTGGATACACACAAATATACATAAATGAAAGAAGGAAAATAAATATACACGCATGCACATACATATCCGCAAACATGTCTCTTTATACATATAAGAATACATGCACGCACTCACATACAATGAAAACATATGTATCTACCAATGTGCATATATGAATTTATGTATGTATTTCTGCATATTAATGGAATATAATTAGATTACTTAATAGTTACTTACTGAAGAATTTCACCCCCCACCCATAACCAATTCCAATATGGAGTATATCGAACCATACATAGCAACAAAAATGCCTACAAATATAAATCGTGGCATACAATTTGAAAATCATTTTACGAGTGAATTTGCCAATAATGGACAATTAACTAAACTAATTATCCTACAGTTATACAACATATTCACTAATATTCATTTACATTTGTGTTTTGCTACGGAATCATAACGGTGAAAAACATTCTAACATATGTATGTGTGTGTAAATGTGTATGTGTGTCTATCTGTGTCTCTGTCTCTTTGTATGTCTGTGTTTTGTGCCCACGCACACGAGTGTGCGTGTGTGCGTATGAATAAAAATATATGTACAAGTAATGATGTGTGGATGTGTTATATATATACGCAATAGTAGTCTAGTAGCACCATGCATTTAGAATTCTGCATTAATTTTATAGTCTTCATCTTGTATTATTAATGTGATACAGTTCTCGTAAAGGGTGAAAATATTCTTATTATTGCTAACTTGGTTTTGTATTAAGACTTGTATTTTTACATTTGAGTGTCAATAAAATTTTTATTCACAAATCTGGTTAACGCAGCGCTGTATTTATCTTCTGTTTGTTATATATATGCACTACTTCTAACCTGAATATTTGATCGAAACGTTTGAAAGTACTTTTATTTTGATGTTTTCTTAAGTGTTAGCATGTTTACCTTTGGTGTGTTTGGAGGGACTGATGCTGAGAGCGGTCTGTTTTGTAGAAGCAAATATTGTGTGTTGTAACTTTCCCCCAACACCGCAAGTAATTTCTGCAATATATATTGTAGCGCAGCTCCCATATTGCACCCTTCCCCACTGACTTCATGTATATCTTAAGTCTTTAGTACTGCAGAGGGTTTCGTTTTGAAGATATGCATTTTTATCCACTTTAGGGATTATGTTAAACATATTGTGGGCACTCCGTCGGTTACGACGACGAGGGTTCTAGTTGATCCGATCAACGAAACAGCCTGCTCGTGAAATTATAACGTGCTAGTGGCTGAGCATTCCTCAGACACGTGTACCCTTAATGTAGTTCTCGGGGATATTCAGCGTGACACAGAGTGTGACAAGGCTGACCCTTTGAATTACAGGCACAACAGAAACAGGAAGTAAGAGTGAGAGAAAGTTGTGCTGAAAGAGTACAGTAGGGTTCGCCACCATCCCCTGCCGGAGCCTTGTGGAGCTTTAGGTGTTTTCGCTCGATAAACACTCACAACACCCGGTCTGGGAATCGAAACTGCGATCCTATAACCGCGACTCCGCTGCCCTAACCACTGGGCCATTGCACCTCGACGTTAAACATATAGAATCTACTAATTAATCATCTCATGGATTAGTTGTATTTTTTATTATAAATTTCGTTTTATGCAAAATTACCAAAGTTTCTGGGTGACGTTAACCGTATTTATAGCTCCAGGAAACATGGACCATTATTGTTATTGTTATTATTTGAATCAGGTTCAGTCTTATTCTTGGTAGGATTTATGTGGGTTTGTTATCGGTAACCTTAGGTATCCACTAGCTTTCAGAAGTCTTTCAAGTCCTTAGAACCCCGCTGAAAATCTTACTTGTCCATAAGAGGCAAACTTTATGTAGAAGCTGAATTATTATTATTATTATTATTATTATTATTATTATTATTATTATTATTATTATCATTATTATTATTATTATTATTATTATTATTATTATTATTATTATTATTATTATTATTATTATTATTATTCAGTAGTTTTATTTTTATAACGTGCTTTCACTTCACTACCGAGCGCAGCTCTGTGTGCCTTGGGTATGTGCTCTGGTTTGCTGTGATGTTCTTATGGTTACTGTATTGAAAGTGTATTGCGTAGGATGTGTGCAGTGCCCAGTAGTGCAATTTTCTGTATGTTATATATATATTTGTAAGTCCTGGTGTTTTTGTTATGTATTTGTCTGAATTTTTTTTATTATACCTAAGGCACCTACTATGATAGGAATTGCTTCTGTTTTTAGATTCCACATTCGAGTTACCTCTATTTCCAAGTCTTTGCATTTTGAAAGTTTCTCCACTTCTTTTAGGAAAACGTTGTCATCTGCTGGTATTGATACTTCTATTAGAAAGCATTTTTTCCTTCATGATATTTGACAACTATATCTGGTTTATTGGCCTTAATTTCTCTATCTGTGCGTATTGGCATATCCCAGAGTATGGTTGCTTTCTCGTTTTCTGTGACCTTTTCTGGCGTGTGTTTATATCATCTTTTTTCTGTTGTTATTCCATAGTGTTGGCATAGCTTCCAGTGTATATAGGTCCCAACTCTGTCGTGTCTGTGAATATATTCCTTCTTAGCCAGGACTGGGCAGCCAGAGATAATATGATTTATTATTTCTTTTCCATCGACACATATTCTGCAGTTACTTGTTATGTTTCTTTTCATTATATGTTTTTGGTAATTTCTGGTGGGGAGGCTTTGGCTGCACGGAATTGATTGTGTCGTCCCTTCTTGCGTAATTCTTCTTCATGTCCATTGTTTTTCCTTTTTTCTCTGTTTTCAATACGCACTCGTTCCTAACTGTTACTAGCAAGCTTCCCTTACTTTGGACTCATTAAGTTCTCCACTTCGATACGCACGCAGCCTTCCACACTTATCAGTCCCCTTCCTCCATTTTTTCTTTACTTGTATAGGCGATCAGTGTCCGCTTCTTTAGAAGCTTTCTTGACTTCTGTTTAGTTCCTTTTTTGTCAACTTCAGGATTCCAAATCCGTAGCGAACTACTACGACTGCGCGCGAATTTATTGCCGAGATTATGTTTCTGGCTTTGAAACCAATATTATTTTCACTCGCCGCAGGCACTTTCTTTTTGTCTTTCTCTTCATGTCATTGTGTTTGATTCCATCTGCCTCATCATTTCACCACTTGGCAACCATATGCCTTCTGTTCTGAAAAGCTTTCTTCGTCTCACCACCATCGTAGCACATTTTGAGAGCCCAAACTCCATTTTAGTATCACTGGAGAAAATCTGCACAGACTGGACTAGAGTATGTAGTTCTACCTGAGATTTGTGAATAGCTTCAGGACGTCCATGAGTAGCAAGTAGTTCGGTTTTCTTTTACCTCTTCCCAGATCATATCCAATTCTGTTTTCTTTAATATTTCACTCAAGGGTATCATTCCCAGCGCGAAGATCGGTGGGGACACACTGTTCACCTGGAAGAAAGCTCTCTTGATTTTTACATCTCCTAATACTTGAGTTTCTGCTGTTAAATCCGTTCTCCAACATTTCATGCTATTCCATATAAGGCTTTTCATATTTTCTGCTACTCCATACTTTTCCATTGCTTTTGAACTCTTTTCTTCTTCTTCTTCTACTTCTTCTTCTTCTTCTTCTTCTTCTTCTTCTTCTTCTTCTTCTTCTTCTTCTTCTTCTTCTTCTTCTTCTTCTTCTTCTTCTTCTTCTTCTTCTTGATGGTCGGTCCATTTCTCTGAACATATAAAATTTAAGGATTTTAAACATGTGGCCGTTGTATAGTGAATGTTGTCTTTGAAAATATGTGTCATCATTTCTAACAAATGACTGTGGTCAACTTGTAAGATGAGTTTCATTCAAACCTCAATTAATTTCACTTGTTACTGCACAAATATAGGTGGCTGGTATGCTTCGATCAGATCTAGAAGAATGAAATCGATATAAGAAGTAAAGCAGCGAAGAATTATATCAGTATTCAGGCGATAGGCTATTAATGCATATGGTAGTTTGGCATACGACAGCGATATATAAACAAACACTCATCAATGCACATGTAAAATGCAAAACTTTGACACGTTGTAGAGAGAGTGCTCGTCAGTAGACAGAAACAGAGCCTACCCACTTACCTTACTAGAAAGGTGAAAAGACGAATATATAAAGACCAATCTTCACCAGCACAAAAGAGATGTAAAAACGAATTAACAACAAAACGCAAATACATTAGCACGATGAAGGCAAGATGAAATAGAAAAAAGAAAAGACATAGATCAAAGCAATAAATAATAATCGCACATTTAAAAACTACTATATAATTAACGGTACATTCATTAACTCATGTGGTATATTCTTAAGTATATTTATGTATAGCCATATATCTATCAGCATGTGCGTGTGTGCGACGTGTGTGTGTGTGTGTGTGCCTGTCAGTGTGTGTGCTCAAGTATATCTATAATGAATGTAGGTCACTCCAGGATATTTTTCGGAGTATGTTTGTTTTTATCGTGTACTTCCACAAGTAAGCAAATAGAGTGAAGATGGCGCCCTTTCAGAATGCAGACAGAAACTAATGCTCATTGTTGTCTTTTCTTCAGGAAACAAAAGCAATGACCTTTTCTTCATTGGCATCTTATTTCAGAAGATTGATTGGTGCTTCCTCAAACTCATATACTTTCCTCATCTTCAATCAGTTGCAATAAACGCTAGTGGGTTGTTTACGTACTTCAGAGTAGACGTTAGTTAATATAAATCAGGAATATATTTCATATATTATTTTGAGTGTTTTACTTCGTGTGGTGTTCATATCTATTGCCACAGGAAACGTTTGGTTATTTGTAATAGGTCATTTTGTTTTATATATATATATATATATATATATATATATATATATGTGTGTGTGTGTGTGTGTGTGTGTGTGTGTGTGTGTGTGTGTGTGTGTGTGTGTGTGTGTATGTGTGTGTGTGCATGTATGTGTCTGCGTCTGTGTGTGAATGAGTGATTATGTATATGAATAAACGTAAATATGCATATATATGCATATATATGTGTGTGTATATATATATATATATATATATATATATATATATATATATACATAGTCATATATATTCACACTCAAACATTTGATATAAACATATATGTATATGTAAGCTGTACGAAATGGAGACAGACAGACTACACGAACAGACTGGAATATCTTGATAATGCAAACATATGACAGCCGAAATACATGAATTGAAAATAAAGAAGACACTAAAATCCCAAACGGAAACCACTCAACAGAAAATTGGAACCAAAGAAACATCAAATGACCACAAGACATACTGACGGCAACAGAGGAGCGGAAAGATAAAAAAATATGACAACAGCTGAAACAAAATCCCTGAAGCAAAGTAAAAGAAATGACAAAACATAGAAAACAGTAACAAGTGCATGGGTATACGTATGTAAGCGAGTATACATATGTGTGTGTGATGGGATGGAAGATGCGTGCGTGTTTGTGTGTATGCATGTTTTGATTTGTTTATGTATATAAATACGTGTGCGCGTGTATGTCGCCTGGGCTTATATGCTTTCATCTGTTAGCAGTTACAATGGATACGGAAATCAGTACCAAACCAGTATCAAAGATGAAATGCAGTTGACGCACACGCGTGGCAGACCCGTAGACAGCATCACTTTATGACTTATATCAAAAGACACAGAGTACCACCAGACTTGTTGACATTAGAATAAGCAGAGAAGCACATGGAAACATAAATAGCAGGCTCAAAAGAAGTATATAGCATGCAGCTAAAGCATGAACGGGGGATATAATCCTGATATGATCTGAATGGTGTCACGCAATTCTTTGGGGGAAAAAATGCTAATTAACTAATCATTTAATTAACTAATTAGTTAACTGATGATAAAATAGAAGTGAAAATTAATTCGTACATGTGCTTTTTTAATTTGGTGGCTGACATTTCCAAAATTATAATATATTTATCGACATGCATATCTGTTTGCGTGTACATCAATATATGTCTATGTAAATGTGTCATTGCGTGAATACACACATATTTATTCTTTCAAAATGAGCAGATGGGGCGTTCACGATAATCGTGAACAGCCCAGACAAAAGATGACACTTATAGCAGATTGTCAAAGCGGTGCCCCAGCATGTCTGCAATCTAATGATTGAAGCAAATAAATAGCAAAATATTGAAATAAACATATACCTTTCCACTCAACACAGTGCGTTCATTTCTATACCAGCTACATGACCAGTGTAAAATTTGCTAGTGGTATATTCTACTGCTCTATAAGAATACATACATACATATATATACACAAGCGTGCATATTTACGTACATACATACATGCATACATACATACACACTTACATACATACATACATACATACATACATACATACATACATACATACATACATACATACATATGTGATGGTTGCACACGCGTCTTCGAGTAGTGCCATCGCCTGATCGAAAGTCCCACACAAGCGAAGGCTACGACCAGCCATTTCTCTGATAGGTCTTAATTTTTTTCTTTTTTTTTTTTTCTTTTGAAACCGTATCCGTCCATGAAGAATTTTTTATAGTGGGGACATGATTTGCTCAAATATAATCCCACTGTCTGAAGATAGACAACATAAACTTGAAAAGAAAATTTAGTCTGCAGCATCCAGTATTGCCATTGCCGCAGGATTTCTCTCAGTTTCCTTCTAGAGAGATGTTGTGAAAGCAACAGAGAAGCTTCCCACTCCCAGTAGGCCAACCACAAACGTGGACAGCAGCCCATGTATTTCCACATCCCCGCGTATTCAAAAATGCATACATACACATATTTACATATTTTTTTCAGTATATATAATTTGTTTCCCTTGTCTTCGATGATGTAGTATGTTTGAAGTCTTCAATTTCATGAACGATTGGCTTAATATCGTATTTTCGTATAGTGCATTTGGGCTAGCTTTTCTGCTAAGACTATTTCGTCTGTATATTTAACAGCTTTATGCGAGATGAAGGCTCTTCTACTGAAGGTGGGGCTGTAGATAAATTTAAGACAGCTTCTTTTGAGCCTGCTCTTATTATATACATGTTTCTGTACACCAAAATACAGTTCACATATAGTAATAAAACAACTCTCATGCAACCTTGTTTTCCGTTACACTGAAACCGCTTAAGTAAACTTTTGCATTGATTTAGCTAAGAGAAAGCAATATTTCCTATTTGTAGACCTATAGGAATAGGACTTGCACGACAATATAATTCACAATTCTGTGATTCCTTAAACGTCTTTTATGTATTTATCGATCTTTGATAAATTGACTTTGGTGGGATTTGAAATCTTCAAGTGCAGGCAGAAAATTACTGCACTCTATAAATCCTGCATTTCCAGCACCTATTAACGTATACAGATTAACGTGAAACATTACAAGGTAACAATAAAAGACGTCGTATATTCCTTAGTCAGCATTATTTGAGATGACGTATTACAGACGTGAGTGAATGTAGAACCATATTAACAAATATGTTTTATTCTCCAGTTGCTGTATGGTTATTCAGCCTAAAGTGAAGTTTCATGGAAGGTACATGAAATGAGATACACTTTCTCACGTGACAAGCCCATATTTTCAGAAGTAATTACAATTGCATTACGTATTGTGCTTTTAATTTATAAATATGTACTTTGTCATTTATCGGAGATTAAACCAGTACCATATAGGGTCACTCAAACACACGAGTAACATCAACTTGAACCGACGTTGTTTCATGTTTTCTTGTTTTTCTTTTAGATTGAATGTTGTGATTTAATGAAAGATTTGTTTGCTGTCCCTAACTTATCTCATTATTTTGTTTTATAGAAGATACATCGGTAGACACGTAAGTACGTAATTTCGGCCTAACTTAACTTCTTACCACAGTAAACACACTAATAACCATTTTTGAAAATTCTCTGAAACAAATATATCCTGGGAATGATCAGATGCCTGTAAATGATAGAAAAAAGTGATCTGTATGTCGCAATGCAATATTTTATGTGCGCATCATTACATTAGAAAACTGTAGTTTAATAATAATTCGTTCATATATCATTAATATCAAATTTTCCAATTTTAAATTTCAGATATGGAGTTTGATTAATATTTAATTAGTAATATTCCTTTCCTTTTATTTTTATCTTCAATTGCAGTTAATTTAAAATTTCAAATATCTCACTGAAATGAACCTTTTGTATAGTAGTGTTTTACGATATAATTATAGAAGAAAAATGAACCATCACATTTTAGTAAAATTCAATTAAGAATTGTAGCGGAAAATATTACATGGCAGGTTTAATAATCAATACAAATATAACTCATTTTACATATGGTACTGAATATCACATATTCCATCATCTAATTTCCCGATTTCAAATCTAGTGGAAGTAAAATTTCTATAGCACACATTTAGATATTCCAAATAATCAAACAATTTGTATGTACTTCCATTCCTCATCCAGTCTTTCTCTTGACTTTCTGTAATCCTTATACATACGTGTGCATATATATATATATATATATATATATATATATATATATATATATATATATATATATATATATATATATATATATATATATATATATAATATTAGGGACAAAATCCAAAATTACAGGTAAAAAACTCAATTAAAATCAATTTATAAAAAATTAATATTAAATTGAGCCTTATAGATAAAGTATATATAAAATATATAGTTTTAGGGAAAATAACCAATTTTCAAGAACTCATCGATGAAAATCCACTATCACATATAGAAAAATTAATAATTAAAAGCACAATAAATGAGTATAATATAAAGTAAAGTAAATATCATAAGATAAATATAATATAATATAATAAATATAATAAATATAATAAATATAATATAATATATAATATGGACGCACATACTTACATATAAGCACGAACACATAAGTGCGTGCACACATATGAGCGTGCACACATACCAGCTTGCACACACTCACATGCTCATACCAAACAGTTTTATTATATTATATTTATCTTATGATATTTACTTTACTTTATATTATACTCATTTATTGTGCTTTTAATTATTAATTTTTCTATATGTGAGAGTGGATTTTCATCGATGAGTTCTTGAAAATTGGTTATTTTCCCTAAAACTATATATTTTATATATATATATATATATATATATATATATATATATATATATGTGTGTGTGTGTGTGTGTGTGTGTGTGTGTGTGTGTGTGTGTGTGTGTGTGTGTGTGTGTGTGTGTGTGTGTATGCATATATATATATATATATATATTTCGTATGTGTATTTCGTGTGCAAGATTCTTGATGTGGATACGTGTGTTGAAAGAAATACAATTAAACCTTGGGAGAGGCATTATGCCGGTAATAAACACACGCACTGGTTCAGTCCTTTATTAATTTATATAGTTTTTGTTAAATTATTTCATTGCACTCTTGCAATCTCTTCAGTAACTTGTCTCTCCACTTCCATTTATTTTGAATGTATGATCTGGCGTTGTTTTGACGTTGTTTTGGCGTTGCTTCAAAACTGTTTGGTATGAGCATGTGAATGTGTGCAAGCTGGTATGTGTGCACGCTCATATGTGTGCACGCACTTATGTGTTCGTGCTTATATGTAAGTATGTGCGTCCATATGTGTGTTTGTAACAATTTCGTTTATATCAGATCAGATAGAAACTTTTTAATTAATTTATTTACGTTCATATTCCGCATCATATGTGTGAACAACACATGCAACCATGGGCAATTGTAAGGCCCTCATCTACGTGTATTTGGTGTTTAAAATTGGTTGCGTTTCAGTTATGAGGACCGACTCCTGTATTTGTCGCAACGATGCGTCACCGGGGTGTCTAGACAGGACTTCTATGCACACACGGCGAGCACACATATACGTATATGCATACACGCTGTGTTTTCCAAGGATCCTACTGCAAATTCAAACACGCTCCGGTTCGGTTTCACTTCAGTTTTATTATAAATTAATATAGTAATTAATCACTTAATTAATTAGTACATAAATCAATTAATTGAATAACTAGTTTTTTGTAAGCTGCATGCACCCTATGGATAATTAATGATGATATGCACTTTCTCCATGCAATCATGCAATACTATTGTATGTAGCTTCCTGACATATGTGTTCTCTGCGTCGTATTTATGTCATGTGTTTGGACTTCTGCTTATGAGTGTGAGTTTGAGTGCGTGTGCATGTGTGTATATTTTCAAATAGCACTTTTAATTCGTTCGGTGCTGGTACACTGCGAACATCATTACATTGTGGATGATGCTTCTATACTTATATTCATGTAGCCTATACATAAACACACACACAGACACACATACACATGAAAAAAGAAAGAAAAAGAGTGATTTCACTGGTAGTTCTAATCAGTTTAATTTATCATATTTTTTTTTTGTTTTTTAATAATATAAATTTTACACTTTAGTTACTCACATACACACACATGTATACATATATATCTATATAATTACATATGTATACATACATACACACATACACACACACACATATATAGTTGTATCTAGACACAAACTTATACATTTATGCATGTAAGATATTTATATATCTTATATATCTTGTGTATTACATTTTATGAAACTGTATACATCCATGCTTTCATGCAAGCGTACCTATGTTTATGTCATTTTCATTATCCATAACGTCCGGAACGAAAACAAAACAAAAGTTGTAAAAACCATATCTTACGTTTTCCTGCCAACACGTACTTGCTGTATTTCGTAATTTCCTGTCTGAATATGGCTGTAAATTTAAAACCTATTTTGTCAGCATTTGAGGTTGTTGCTTTAGAATTGATTGCCTGTGAAGGCAACCTGAATGGGGACACACACACACACACACACACACACACACGCACACACACACACACACACACACACACACGCACACGCACGCACACACACATACGCACACGCACGCACACATAGTCACACACACGCACACACATACGGATACACACAGGCACACGCACGCACGTTCACATACACGTATATATGTGTGTCTATATATACGCTGGGTACTGAAAGGCTTCTGGCTTTAAAGGTATCGGCAAAGGCTTGGTTAAAGGCCCGCCCATGAT
>NC_142935.1:38538732-38551232 GCF_046866305.1 Octopus bimaculoides
TCCAAAGCAACGTCTATAACTTATACACTGCTTCCACTGAAATGTTCCTTTTTATCATGACACTCTCTACACCAGCGGTAAACAAATATTAATCTATCATTAGCATTGAAAGATAACAAAGATATTATAAATATTACAGCAGATCACAGCTTACCTATAAGTGGTGTCTAATTAAGAAAAAGATCATTATATCATTTCTAATTTTTGCAAACAGTGAATGTGTTTTCACTAGAAATATATATATTTGCGAGAGGTTGACAGACCTCTTCAGCTAGTTGGTTTTGCTGCTTCAGGCTGATGACGAGCAATGACTCAGAAACATGTCCCTGAATGCAGACTAGGCTGGGTGGGGGTGCTTGTCTCCCCCTCGCAAATATAAGGACACAGGAATTGTGTCAAGGCCGACAGGAAGCTGTCCAGCTTCCTAGGGCTAAATAGCAGCAGTATGATTCCCTTATTGGGAGTCACATTAAGTTGACAGTATACAACTGCTTCATATATATATATATATATATATATATATATATATATATATATATATATAAATTTTTCCACTTTAATAATAATTATATATTTACAAGTTTACAAAATTGTATGAGTTAGGTACATACCTTATGCTGTTTCAAGTAAATAAGTATAATATAACTTGTGAACATTTCAAGTGAGAGATCTATCATTGCTAAGTGTTTTGAAAGTTTTACTTAATCGTATCTCTTTCGTCAGTTGAAATTTTAAAATTTTTATGATGCTATAGAATATATGATGTTTGATAAGATTTGTAATGCATAACCATTCACATCGCCGCTAAGGAGAGCAGGAATGATCTATAGATAATGTTTGGTTAATGTCAATTGAATTCTTTTTCCATTGCTTTCTCCTTGGTTCCTCCGGGACCATTGCGAACATAGTTATAATAGTGAATTCTACTGAGTCGATATTTTTAGGTGAAATAAGTGTGATAACGTATGGGCACTGATCTGTCAGGAATAAACTCATAAATTTAATGCTAGATTAATTACACCAATAAATGACCACTTACTGGGTAGATATTTATGTTATATACTAGACCAGACTTAAGTAAATACTCCACGATTTCCTACCTACATGTAGAAAGTCACTTGACATGTGACAGTTAACTGCTTATGGAAAATATATCATTCATCAGCTAAAATTGATCCTCAAAATATAGGTAGCTATAATAGCTAAAACTAAATTTCTTACGGGGTATCTAATATAGCTCAATACCAGAATACTTCATAAGCTACAGAAATCTGGTTTGGCGTGTTAGGTAAGCACTGATATTTCTTTTATATGTAAACCTACTGTTTTAATACTGAAAGCATTGTGAGGTACAATTGCCTTGCTCATTCCAAGTTCAATAAATATTACTGTAAGGCCATTCTCATAATTGTATTCGAAATTGAAAGGTAAAAAATTGCACTCGTAAAACTAATATTAAAGTATTTCAAGAGAAACAAAATGAAAGCATATGTTTAAAACTAATTTATTTTCTACATTTCTTTATTAAATTATTTTCCCATGTTTATCATGAATATGTTTACAATATATTTGACTAAATTATTAAACAAGATGAAATATTATATTCAACATACCGGAAATTATTTGTATGTTACTAAAGAGACAATTTTGTATATAATTCATTGTTCTCTTTTAAACTTTAATAAATATTTTACTATATATGTATTAGGTTGTATGTCGTTCAGAAATTATTGGTAAATCAAATTTCAATTAAAGAAAATAAGGAAAGAATGCTAATTGCTTTAATTGGAATAGACAATCGATAGTAGAGTATCGTAAGTTATTTTGCATATTATAATTAAATCTGATCATCATAGCTGCCATATGTCGTTAGGCATTTCAAAGCATGATTTATAGGTAGATAAATAGATGGGTGGTTGGGTAGATAGATAGATAGATAGATAGATAGATACATACATACATACATACATACATACATACATACATGCCTCTAACCGGATATCTATATAACATCTATCCTGCTACCTGTATGTGTGTGTGTATTGGGTCATCCCATAAGTAATGCTGTTTTATTTACTTTTATTCTTCATGATAAAGACAAACAATTTTTTAAAATCTAAAATATACACTTCTTCATTTTCTACAATGCACTTCCATCTATTTGGTAGACTTGCAAGGCACCTCTTCCAAAATTTACTTGTCGATGACGAAAAATACTCCTCCAGTACTGTTCTGACCTCGTCAACAGAATTCATATTTTTTCCCGTCCAAATGATTTTGAAGACTGTGGAATAAATGATAAACAGATGGGAGAATTTCAGGCTAATATGGTGTTTGGGGCATCATTTCCCATGCAAACTACTCCAGCCTTTGGCATGTCATCCTCGCTGTATGTGACCGAGCATTGTCCTGATAGAAGAACACCTTTCATCTTGAAAATAAAGATGGTCGTTTTTCTTAACCCATTACCTCCCATAATTCTATTAATTGGAAATGTTTTTATGAAACTTTGATTTCTAACATAAAACAGCCTTAGAAACACGCTGGAATGATCAAAATAACATTTGAAAATAACATTTTAAATAGAAATAAGGTAGATATTGCGTGAAAAATTAGCAAAACTCATTTGAATATCAGAGAAATATACCTAGTAGATATAGCAAAAGGGTTAGATTTCTGTAAATATTGACAGATAATTACGAAATTTGTAATTTTTAAGTGATCTTATATGAGATCACTAGTAGGTAATGGGTTAAGATGTTTTGCTAAAATTGCAGTTTCTTTCAGATATCATGAGAAAAAGGTAATTAAAATTCATTAAAATGACAGATCTGTCGGACTCTGAAAGAGGTCAAATTGTTGCTCGTATTGCAGGCGCTAGCGTACGGAAAACTGCCGAAATGTTTGGTATATCAAGAAGTACTGTCTCGAAAGTAACGACAGCCTTTGAGATAGAGGGAAATGCCTCCTCGTCGAAACAAAACTGCGGAAGAAAATAAAACTTTTAGAGAGAGACCGTCGGACTCTTACACGAATTGTTAGAAAGGATCACAAAAGTACAGCTCCCAAAAATTACTGCGGAGCTTAAGGGCCACCTCGAGAACTCAGTTGCTACAAAAACTGTCTGCCAGGAACTGCACAAAGCCGGATTTCACTGGGGATGGCTGCAATCAAAAAAGCCAATACTTTCAAGAACAATCGTTGCAAAGCGTTTAGAGTGGGGTAAAACCTACAGAATTGGTCCCTAGAACAGAGGGAAAATGTTATTTTCTCAGAGGAATTATTCTTTACCTTATTTCCGACCACCGGCCGAGTATACATGTGGAGACTGCCAAAAGAAGCATTTGACCCAGACTGATTTCTTCCAACTGTTAAACATGGACGAGGATCTGTAATGATCTGGGTGGGGGCTATATCTTGGAAATCTACTGACCTAATGGTTTCCCTTCATGGCATAATTTAATAGTCAAGACAATTTAAGCATTTTATATGACCAAATTCATTTTATGGTTTCGGAAATGTTTCCGGAGGGAAACGCAATCTTTCAGGATTATAATGCACCAATTCACTCGGATAAGGTTGTTACTGAATGGCACGAGGAACATTCTAGTGAACTTGAACATTTTATCTGGCTACCACAGTCCCCAGATCTCAATATTATTGAACGTTTATTGTGCATTTTAGAAAAATAAGTAAGGAGTCGATATCTTCCACCATCATCACTACAAGGACTGGAGACTGTTTTAGCTGAAGAATGGACAAAAATTCCTTTGGAAACAATTCAAACTTTGTACGAATCCATACCTCGTAGAATTCAAGCTGTAATTACTTCCAAAGGCAGTCCTACCCCTATTAAAATAAATTTGTTTGAAATTTTAAGGTGTTTCCGTTATTTTGTCCAACCCCCGTATGTACGTCGATGTGCACACACACAAAGGGACTGAGAGGGAAAGAGGTAAATGTGTGAAACGTATGCTGTATGTGGCATATACTCTTAATGCAAAATTCAATTGTGCCGAGATTCTCTTTATTTAATTATCATTTTGGGAGATGGCGGAACTCAGAATTTCAAGGTTACCAATATAATCAGTTAGACATTATTTGAAGTGAGATTTCATGCGTTAGATATGTCATTTCTACTAATGTATAACTTGGCCTCCAGCAAGTTGAAAAGGTATAGCATAAACAATGTTTCCTGTTGAGTAATGCAGTTATACTGATTAGAAAAGAAGGATCTTTTTCCACTTCTTCATATATTAACTTGACAGGATGCGTTTGAGCGGAACGGCAAAATCTATTCTCATCTATATTTCAAGTAATATATTTAACATTTTACATTTAAAAAATGAAGAAAATTAAATGAGTGGTTGCCTGTTCACAGTTTCATGCATTAAAATAATCTATTTGCATGTTTCTCTTAATTCAGGAATTATGTAAGCTTTCTGGAAAGGAATAGAAATAGAGGTCATCCACCACAAAGCGACGGATATGTGTACGTATGTATATTTATATATGTGTGTATGTGTGTGTGTGTTCGATTAAAAGGTGATGCTCCAGCAAGGCTGCAGTCAAATGGCTAACAAAGATAAAAGAATATATGTACATACATACTCGCACACACAATCACAGACACACTCATGTATTTGTATGCGTGAATGTATGTAAGTATATATACATAGATACATACGTATATACTTTACCTACCTACCTACCTACCTACCTAAATACATACATACATACATACATACATACCTACGTACATACATACATACATACATACATACATACATACATACATACATATATACATACATACATACATAATTACATATCCAGTTCGGTATTTTTGCTTGTCGTTATTTTATATTTCCATTGATTGAAGTGGAAATTGAAATCTAATTACATCGAAAATCTATTTTATAATATTGGTCTATATACGTGTGTGGGGTGGAAATTTCATGCATAATTGGTGGTAAGGGATGTACAGAGTCCAATAGAGTAAATAAGAATATATACAAACATTATGTAATCTGTATAA
Organism: Octopus bimaculoides; assembly: GCF_046866305.1. NCBI lineage: Eukaryota > Metazoa > Mollusca > Cephalopoda > Octopoda > Octopodidae > Octopus > Octopus bimaculoides. The sequence goes on from NC_142935.1 coordinate 38,543,771, forward strand.
AATGGAATGGCGACTGGAGGTAACAGCGCATAGAAGTGTACGAACGAACATAAGTAGGATAATTATATTCGCAAGGACTCATACATTAGCAAGGGTAAATAAAGGTGCTTCAGCATTTAAGTAGAAACTGGTGTAGATGTAACTATATGTAATATACGCATGTGCTTTATCCGACACATTAATAAACAGCAAAAGCAATTTTAAATCCAACTAGAAAATGTAAGAAATAATTTGATACATTCGTAAGCTTCTCGCACAAGCAGAAGTACGTACGGGTTTATAGGTACTAGAATGAGTGCGTTTAGAAATTTTTGATATATATAAAAAATCTGATATATATATATATATATATGACCTTAAACACTGCTGTGCATGCACATTAAGCCTTAACGTTCTAGCTTACTTTTGCTGTTTACAGCACTGCTGGGAATGAGAGTGTGTAGTGGGTGATCGTCGCCTTGATCATGACAAATAAATTTGAGCAGAGAATATTCATCAAATTTTGCCAGAAGTTTCGCGATACCTGCTCAGATGCCTCCACATAGTTTTCAAAAGTTTTCATCGTTCTCGACACAACCAAGGAGATTTTGTGCAACTGAAACTCGAGCGTCTTTTTGTTCAGCTGAAAGCAGTTTTGACACAAGCTTGGAAGACACGCGTCTCATACCAAATTCTTCAGTGATAATGGAATGAACTGAACCGTAACTGATCTTCACATCCTCTGATAACTCACGGATGGTGATTCGATTATTTACCCTGAAAGCTGCACACCCATCTTTCATGTGTTTCTCAGTTCTGCTAGTTACGGGTCTCCCAGAACGTTCCTCAATATCGACATTTTTTCGGTCATCCTGGAAACGTCGGAACAACTCGTACACTTGTGTAAGGCTCATACATTTTCTGCAACTTTGTGCAGGCCTCTGTGCAAGTATAGCCATGACAACTTTCCCTGTCATGATCAATGCGACGATCACAAGAAACACACCTTCATTCCAAGCACTGCTTAAATAGCAGATGTGAGCTAGACCATTAAATCTCAGTGTGCATGCTCAGCAGAGTTCAACGTCGATATTTGCCAGGCGGCTTTGCTATGCGTGCTTTAGCTTCGTTACTATGGTACCAGTCCGGATACTTATTGATCAGACTTCGTGTATGTATATATATGTGTATATATATATATATATATATATATATATATATATATATATATATATATATATATATATATATATATATATATATATGTATGTATATATTTGAAGAAAAGAAACAAAAATTCAATAGATTATAGCAATACGTATGTTTCGTACAAACTCCATTTATTCATGTAGTGAGAACACTACATAAAATGTACAATGAAAATGTACTCCTCAGCTGCATAATGGAATTTCATTTTAGAAAGTCATTTTCTAGATGTGTGCAAAAAACAAGAGTAAGAGAAGAAAACATACCATCTTGACTATGCTGCTGTTCAAAATTTCCGTTCTGGAGTTTTTCACTCAAAGATGACCGACGTTCTTGTCGACCTACTAAAAATGATGATGACCGAATCAAAGCCATAATTGAATCTGATTTTCATATAACTGCGAGAGATTGCAGAGAGGTTAAATGTATCGCACACAACAATTGAAAATCACTTAAAATGATTTGGATTCATTAAGAAGCTCGATATTTGGGTTCCACATAAATTTAAAGAGATTCACATGACACGATTTAATCATCACTGTTGATGGAAAATATAATAATAACATAAATCGAAAAAATCCTGGTCCAAGCGTAAGGAACAAGCGCAAACCACATCGAAAGCTGAATTGCATGAAAAAAGGTCATGCTGTCAATTCTGTGGGATTACAAAGGTGTTGTGTATTTTCAGCTGCTTCCAAGGAACCAAACGTTCAATTCATATGTTTACTTTCAACATGTAATGAAACTAGAAGAAGCAATAAAAAAAAATGGCCAGAATTGGCAAATCGTAGTGGAAAAGTGTTCGATCATGACAACGCTTGACCACACACGTCTAAATTATTGAACCTCGGTTGAGAAGTGATATCACATCCCCCATATAGCCCTGACCTTGCAGCATCAGATAACCATTTATTTTGAAATTTGCAAAATTCTTTGAATGGTAAAACTTCCAATAATTATGATGACCTGAAATCGCACTTGCTTCGGTTTTTAGTTGATAAGGCCAGAAGGTCTATAAGCACGGAATCATGAAGTTGCTAGAGAGATGGCAAAATTTCATCCAACAAAATGGAAAATAATATATAATTGATTAAATTTCATTCTTTGTATGAAAAAAAATGAGTTTTATTTCACATTACAAAACCGAAATTACTTTCTTGCCAACCCTATATATATGTATGCATGTGTGTGGGGGGTATAAAGAGGAAATTGGAAATTGGAGCATTATTTATTCAGTATTATTTATTCAGACTATTATTTATTTCATTTGTTACCTGGAATTCGAAGTTTTTCATAGTAGATAACATATCATTATATTATTTCTCTGAAGAATTTCTAATAGGAAATTCTTAACATATCTATCTAAAATATAAAACTTTATAATTCCTATTACCAAATGAAACATCTGTAATGGTTACTAAAATATTTGTAGTGTGATTTTTTGTTATTTAATAGTTTTCAATTTTAAGACGTATCTCTACTTACAACACCAACTAAGACTGCACATTCGATTATTATAATAATATTGGAACAAGCAGATGTGCTTGAAAGAAATAGCTGGGATTTGCACTTATTATATATATATATATATATATATATATATATATATATATATATATATATATATATATATATATATATACCCACATATCTATATACATATACCCACATATCTATATACATATGCCTACATATGTATATACACAGACACACTCACACACACGCACATATATATATATATACACCATCCTGGTGACATGTACAATACATCCAGTACACTCTGTAAAGCGGATGGCATTAGGATGGGCTTCCAGCCGGAGACGCCATGCCAAAAGAGACAAATGGACCCCGGTGCAGCTCTCTGTCTTACCAGCTGCAGTCAAACCATCTAACCCATGCCAGCATGGAAATAAGACGTTGAATGATGATGCTGATATATATACATATATGTGTTGGTATATGTGTGTCTTTATGCTCACAACACACAACTTGAAAACCACTGGTGTTGGTTTTTTACATCCCCGTACCTTAGATTTTTGGCAAAAACGAGCTATGAAATAATATAAAACGGGTTGGATGTGCACGTCTAAATGTTTATGAGGAGTGACTCAGCATGAATGCAGTCCAATATTTGATGTTGGTAAATGACATTACTTACATACATACATACTTACAGGCATACACAATACTTACATACATACATAAATACAGACACATAAACTCTTTTATATTTGTTTGTTTCAGTTATATATAACTGCGGCCATGCTGGAGCACCGCCTTTAACAAATCGACTTCAGAACTTATTCTTTGTAAGCCTAGTACTTATTCTATCGGGCTCTATTGCTGAAACACTAAGTTACGGGGACGTAAACACACACACATATATATATATATATTTATATATACATACATACATATATATATATATATATATATATATATATATATATATATATATATATATATATATATATATGTATGTATGCATGTATACGACGCGCTTCTTTCGGTGTCTGACTACCAAATTAACTCATGAGGTTTTGTTCGGCTCGAGGCTATAGTAGAAGACACTTGCCCGAGGTGCCACGCAATGAACTGAACACAGGACCATGTGGTTGGTAAGCAAGCTGCTTACCGCACAGTCACTCCTGCGCCTATAAATATTAGTGACGAATATATACATATACATATGTGTACGTGTGTGTGAGCGTTTGTGAGGGTGTGGGTGTGAAAATGTGCAGAAACGAACATATAGAATTCTACGTTTCTAGGTATTTGTAAACTTCAAACAAGATTCATGCCTACACGTTAATTTTTTTGAATGAAAGAATATACATATATATGCAATTTAAATGACTGTAGAAGGTAAAATTGACTTTATGGTGTCCATAATGAACATATTGAAGTTTCCCTGGATATTACTCTTTGAAATCTTGTGAGTTTTTATTGCTTTAGTCTTTCATAGGATCGGTTTCGGCAAGAAAAAATTATTATAGCCTGTGCCGTTTTACATTTGAATACATGTTATATGCATGTGTATTTTAATCTAATGTTGCTTCAAGAGCGTCCATTAATTGAATTCTTGCATCGCTAGCATGCACAGACTTCAGTAAATGGTTGTTTATGGATCTCCATACGAGAAGAATTATTTTTAGCTTGGTTCAGAAAGTTACAGGCACTCGTCATTGAGGAGGCTAAAATAGATCGAAACGCTATGTCCGGCGTTTCACCAGCGTTCTGAGTATGACTCTGACGTTTTAATATCTTTTTTGATAGGTTTCCTGACGCAAAATATTAGATCTACCGGCGTTCTTCATTTTTATACATAACATAAATATTTTACAGACAAATACATTAAGACAGTGAGAAAGGGAGCGAGAGAGAGAGTGTGTATGTATGTGTGCACGCGCGCGTGCGTGCGTGTGTGTGTGAGAGAGAGACACACACACACACATACACACACACACACAGATTTACATGCAGGTTGAAACACATGTGTGAGATTCTTTAATTATGATTGACATCTCACCAATTGTTTGTGTGAATGTCAAATGATTGGCGTAAAAGCGAATAATTAAATCTCCACATCTTTATGAATCAATAGTAGTTTTTCATCTTAAATTAAAATAATGAATACTATATTTATTAATCAACTACACTGTCATGTTCATTCTCCCCGAGAAATAACATTCTCCACTACCACATAATACTGATATAATTATTAGTGAAAAGTTAGAAACAAATATTATCAAAGTAATGAACTTAAAAATCAGTAGAATGCTATACGAAAGGCGTTAGTGAGTTGGATAGTGCGCCTTTTGGTTTTGGGATCAAATTTCAATCTCCTTGGTGTTGTTTTTATCCTTATAGTTTCAATAAAATATGGACCGATCATATTTTAACATAAATTAATTCAATACCCGTCCTTACAGTGTATAACATCGCGACTGTTATGATAGTTGCCTTCACATACATATAGGTTCGACTTACTTTCTACACTTCATGCTCGTAAAATAAGAACGAATGATATATTAATGTGGATTAGATCTCTTGTAGATACATCAAAACCGAAAATGTCTGCGGTGTATCGCGCCGGGAAATAATTTTATACGCGTAGGTATTTTAATAATTTTTTCTCCTTTTGTAAAGCTGTAATATATTACTTTTCATTAATTTTCTTGTTCTTCTATATAATGCTATATCTATTTTTTAAGAAAGTTTAAAGACAAACATAATCTAGAATGTATGTTTGGAGCTCATATATTATCATTTATTTAAAATCTAATCCAAAGTGGGGATAAAAATATTGAAATAACCCTAACATTAGAAAGGTAAAAATTAAGCATAGATCAAAGATGATATGAGCATTTGCCGACCAATTGTCTAGAATTTGATCGATAATAATAACATGTTAGCTATACAAGATCTAAGAAGCAATGTAATTTCATAAATTATATGACGATATTTAAGTTTTGGACTCCAAATAAACGCAAAACGAAAGTTTGAATTGAGAAATAAGACGTCAGGAACGGTGTTAATTAGATATATATCAAAAGTTTGATAGTTTCATACCTGTAAACTTTTTTTCAAAAATCTGCTTGGGGAGACCTTAATAAATATATGGAAATGTTTTACAGATGTATATTTATTTCCACCTACATATTTCCCGACAAATTTTACATAAATACGAGCAAATATTTATTATTATTATTATTATTATTATTATATTTGTTATTATTTCACAAAATTCTATTTTATTTCCTGGAATGGAGCTGTGGATGTTAATATATAACAAAGAGATAGATATAGATACACAGTAAATCAAGTCCAATATTTATTGCTCTGAGTTCAAATAAGTCTCCAGTAAATTCTTTGTTTTCTCTTCTCTGAGATCGGTAAAATAAGTAGCAGCAGAATTTTGATGTCAAATAAACATTGGTTCCCATTGAAAACAATATACACTTTTCATGTTACCAATTGTAAAGAAAATACAGATAGTTATTTATAATGAAGACTGGTCATATATATTAATAAAAACATAAATAGAAGTTGACAGGTAAAAACAGTTATTCAAGCATAATAAGCAAATCCATTCACAACTCATAGCCTTTTTTCGTAAACAATTAACATGAATTATAGGAGTAGATTTCGAGAAAAGTATAGATAGAGCAGTGCAAAGGATGATAAGCTTAAAGAAAATAATCCAAGCTTTTGAACTCAGTATATTACGTAGCGACTCTACTGCATCTAAAGATATTTTCGGCGTATCTCTGGCGAAATGCTATGTGCCGTCCTGCATGGAGGAACTTGCGTTCTTGTCATCCAAGGTAAGGGTGACAAGGATTCCACTGAGTCTCTACCACATTCGGAGGCCGCTGCATTGATGGTATATGGTGGTTTTGTGCCAGAAGTAGGTGTTGGTAGTGCAAAATTCGAGGACAAATCTGTGGTTCGTTGGTAGGAATTCGGCCGCCTTATTCTGGCCGATTTCTAGGCGCTTTTCGATGGTTTGTATGGCGTCAGCTTGTGATATGCGTAATTGTTGTCTGAGATGTTTTCGGGTGGAAGCTTATGGAGGAATTCTCCAAGCTACGTGGTGTTCTCTAGGTATGAGTGTATGTCGGATAGTAGCGGTTTAAGTAGCCATACTAAGAACCACTCCAGTTTCCGAAGTGGGGATTTTGTATCGGCGACGATTGGGCGAAGTTTAAACTGCCTCACGTTAATAGTGTTCTTGTGTAAAACCGCCTCACGTCACTAGTGTTGTTGTGTACAACCGTGAAATGGAGGAGCTGTGTGCTGGTAACCTTTTGTGAGTTGTTGCATTGGTACTGCATGCAATCACGTAATCATATGATATGTAGATATCATCCTGAGATTGGTGAGACAAAATCACATTCATAATCGACTCTGTACAAATGAATCCTATAACCTTCTAGCAACCATGGACCGAATCCTGAACAGAAACTCCGAACCAGTCCCTTCATGAAAGCACAAAATGTTAAAATCACTAAAAGACTTCAAACCAACAATCTTTTCTAAAGGCTAAACTTAATATCTCACTAATTCCTCAACATCCACGCACACCATAAATTATCCTCATACTATAAAATAAAATAAAACAATCACACAACTTTGCACTTTTACACTAAACAAGTAATCTAGAAATTATATAGAAGTCTACTATCTCCTACTAAAACCCTCACACATTATTTGCTAACAGAACTACACAAACCTAAATATAGACGCACATAAAACGTATGCTTGTATGCAAGCA
>NC_142935.1:38553732-38571232 GCF_046866305.1 Octopus bimaculoides
GTTTTTATGATGGGTGTTGCCAGTTTCTAACATAAAATGTTTGTGTTCGTACAGACAGGGAAGGTTCGATATAATCCTAGGTGGCGGGAGTATCTAGGGCATTAAACGCACACTGAGGCAACTTATCTGTCCAGCAAGAAATTAATCTGCGGACAGTTCTATATAAAACAATTTTAGCCCAAAGCAGGAAAGTAGAGCAGGCAACACAGCAGCAGCTCGAAAAGTGTTTAAAACCAGGTTGGAAGAGCAAAGCAAGGGCATAAAATTTGGGACTGTGGAAAGTGAGATTTGTCACAGAGAAGGAGGCCTTAAATCACTAGACAACTACCCTAGAGAGTGATCAGCTCATCCTCATCCCCATCTACTTTGGTAGAAGACTATTTAAAGTTAGAATATTCAACATCCCACTAGAGATAAACATCTGCTGATTAGTAGCTGGGATTGGCAATGACATAAAAGAGAAAACCACGATTCTGCGAATACAGATAATGCAGACGCAGAAGTGGTTAAGACAGCTACTAATACAGCTACTAAACAGAAATGGTTAGAACAGCTACTAATATAAGCTGACCAGCCAAGTGTCGAGATCATCGCAGATCATATAAGCCTATCACGTTGCACAAAGCTTAACGTGGCTGTTGAGAGCAGGAAGCCAAGTTGTCACCAACAGCAGTAGCGGCAACAGCAACAAGAACAGTGGAAGAAACATCACACACAACAAATAAATCACCAACATCAACAGCAGCAAAAGGAATAATATCAGAATCTACCAAAACAACAACGACTTCATCAACTGAAAAGCAAAAAGCTCCGTAAAAATTACCCAACCCGTGTCCAGAGCAATCAGACATGCCCTGCGGTGGCGGGGGAGCAGGAAGACCCTTATTGGCAAAAGGTTCATAACACCGACAAAAGCATAAAAGATTCTAAAAAATATATAATACGGATGATGATAGGACACAATAAGACATAAGAGATGGACTGGAGGCGGGATTATAACCAACCCCACGAAACCCGCCTTACCACTGACCTGGGTTTTTAAACCATATCGCATTCACGTGGAGCCTTTCATGCCCAACATTCGTGCGACATTCTTCCATCTTTTTCCAAACATGTCTTCAGTCATACATCTCCTCTCCAGCCCTATTTGCTATTTTAGGTGGAAGATGAAAAAAATCACCAGATTAGGGCCAGAGATGAAGGTGCCTGACCTTATTCCTTTCATTATTGTCCTCCATATAATCCCTCTCGCAACTGTTACTACAGAGAGAAAACAATTCTTACCTTCTTTCGTTAAGAAATCCGGTGGGTTAATTTTCACTGTACTCTTCCGCCACCTGACATCAGTTGTTCGGCATAAACCCACACGTCAGACACTTACGGGCAGTGAACAACAGCGTGTGGGACGGTTTCTCTGTCCCTCCCACATCTTGGACAGATTGGAGTGTCTCGGCCACCGTGCCTTGATAGTTTATCCCTGACAGGTAAGGTTCTGCGGCAACATTGCCATGCCAAAGATTTCTGGAAATCCAGGGTCTTCGGCCCGAACGTACGTTGAAACAGACTGGCCAGCGGATTATCGTCAAAACCTAGGGTCTTCCCCAATGTATCATCGCATTCTGCCTCTACAAACCCTCTACAAAAGACAGCTGTGGAACCACCACCACAGGCATTGCCCGAGCGACGAAAGAGCAGGTGTGCCTTGCGACACTCCGTATACCATGTACCCAACTATGATCTACGATTGAACCAGGTTTCCTATCCACCGAAACCAGTGAACTTGGGAAACATGTTTCGCCAGCGAAGACCACACCCGATCACCATCCAGGTAGAGCCACATGTGCTTCAGCCTCAGCGCATGTCTGCGCATCAATAGTCAAGGCATCCCTTGCCCACCCTTTAACGGTTGTTGGCAACAAATAGAGCGTCTCACAAGCGGTTTCGAGCCCTGCCACAAGAAGTGGAAGAGCTGTCTTTCCAGCTTGATCAACAACGAATCAGGACAGGGCACGACGGTTAGGCGGTATGTGATGACCGATGCGATAAACATATTGACCACCTTCACCCTCCCTTTCATGGATAGCCACCGCCAAGACCACGTCTTGGCAATGTGGGTCACCCTGCTCGATACTTCGGCCCAATTCTTCTCTATTTGGAGGTCTGGTCCGAACCAAATTCCTACCATCTTAATCGGACCCTTCGTCCAACGTCCCACGACGCTGTCAGGAGGTATCGACTTGCCTCTCCAGGTGCTGAGCTGCAAGCCAATTGATTTTTCCCGATTAACTTTTGCTCCTGCCACTGTCTCGTATTCCTCAGTGGCCTTGCCAACGCTCTGTAGGTGAGCCATTTCGGTCACGATGATGGTGATATCATCCGCGTAGGCTGAAACTGACATCTCACAAACTGGCTGTCTCGAAATGCCGCTCAGCTTTTGCGGCAATGGCTCAAGAGCCATCACATACAAAAACGGGGAGAGCGGGCATCCTCGACAAACCGAGCGTTTGACGTGGAACGGCTTAGAAAGAAAGCCGTTCACCCGAACTACCGAGTCAATGTTGTCATACACTTGAATGATCCACCTGAGGAAGCCAAGACCCTGGCGCATCTGCGTCAGAACGGACACCAGGTAGTGATGGTCGACCCAATCAAAAGCTTTTGATTGGTCTAAATGGACCACTGCCCCTCCCTTGCCGGAATCGTTATTAATTCCCTCTATAGTGTATCGTATATGATGGAGATTATCCTGAATGGATCTGCCGGGGATGGCACATGTCTGTGCCCTCATCCCGATCAACCCATCCCCGACACGCGCCAAACTTTTCGATAACATTTCGGCCAAAATCTTCAGCTCTGTGTTGAGCAGAGTGATGTGCCGAAAATTATCGATGACATCCCCCTTGTTCTGGTCCTTTTTGACGAGCGTCACCACTCCCCGACGTACACATCCGGGGATGAGCCCATTCTGTAGCCATTTCGCGTAGACACTCGCCAATAGGTGTCCCAACAAGTCCGGCATACTCTTATACAGCTCGTAGGGTAGACCATCCAGCCGCGGCGCTTTACCCGCGTCGCAGTCCGCCATGGCCTCTTTAACCTCCTTGGGCGTGATCGGCCCTTCACTACACCTCACAGCGGCAGCCCGGCGAGGAAGTCCATTACGTCCTACCTAAACTTCGCCCCCCCCCCCCACCCGGAAAAGCTGGGTGATGTGGTCCTGAAAGGCCTCACACAATTCCTCGGGCTCGTTTATCAACTTAGCTTGCTGGTTCGTCAAAGATCGAATTGTGGCATCATTGCCACATTGGGCTTCCACCACTCAGGTTCATCCCGCAGCATTGATTCCTTCGCAACCTATTGCACGTTGTCCAGCCCTGACAATGCAACCCATCTGTTTGGCTTCGAGGTGCTGGTTTAACACCAGTTTCTTGGCCTTCATCTGAGCTGCAGAGCCACTTTGCATTTCTTCCTCGAAGTCCTTAGCTAGAACCGATTCCCTTCTAACCTCTCTAGCCATTAAACTTATGCTATATCTAATAGACTCATATTTAATGGCTCGCTTGAGGGCATACCACCATTTGGTCTTAATAATGGATCTGGTTAATGCCCTCTGAATTAATATCTTAATCCAGTCTCTGTACGCCTTAATCGCCAAAAGGGACGCATTAAGCTTCCAGTAGATGGGACCTCTATATAACTTATCTATGTCGTGCTAACGTTTCTGCCAGCTCGCCGCCCATCTGGTTGCAGCCCAGTCAAGATGATATTTTTTCTTCTCTTACTCTTGTTTTTTGCAGATATCTACAAAATTGACTTTCTAAAATGAAATTCCATTATGCAGCTGAGGAGTACAATTTCATTGCACATTTTATGTAGTGTTCTCATTACATGGATAAATGAAGTTTGTACGAAACGTACGTACTGCTATAACCTATTGAACTTTTGTTGCTTTTCTTCAAATATATATATATATATATACATATATATATTTCATGCCCTCTCATATTAACATAGGAAGGAAGATTGCTGAATAACTTTCAGCAAACAGGTAAGAGAAAGGCCATTTGGAATGTATTTAATTACAGGTCTACTTGAAAATGGCTGACATGTGTTAAACTAAAAACATAGATTTCCTAAACCGTATCAGTCAAATGATTTCAGATACTTTTGTAATATAAGCCGAATATGCGAAGACGAGTCTTTCGTCAGCCAATAGCGCCACGGTGTCCAGGGTAGGTTGCGATTGAAACCTGTATGGAGGGATTTTATGCATGTGCCCATGTATGTCTGATTGCCTTGACATCTGAATTGTTCGTGTAGTTCTAAATGTTTGTTATAAATAACGCTTTCATTTGCAGGTGATGTTGATTTGCTACCGTGGTTACAACATATTTTTCTACATAGGATATATCCAATTACTTGAATGCATTAGCTTTGGACCAAATGCTTTATTTAATTTGCTTCCTCCATTAATAAAAATGAGCATTAGCTTAAATACTTAACAGCTTCTATTTCGATGAGAAAGAATAAAGGTGATTTATTTTCTAAAATGAAAGGTCTCATGCATTGCAATAGAATTTTCAAATACTAGGTAAGAGCACAACCAACATTAAACTACTCTATTTCTAATCTGTTGTTTTATATTTTATTATCTATATTATTTTTTCTTCAAAATTTCCTGCAGTGATTTCGGACCCACTGTTATCCTGACTGAAATTAGTTTCAAATAAATAATGCTTCCATCTTTTATAGACACCACGGTAATTACATATAGATCGGACGCTTCGTAATTGGAAGGAAACGAAAATTTGATGTCACCTTAGTATGAGGTCTGCAGTAGGAGATTGTAAATTACAGTCTGTTTCTCTCTTACAAACGTTGATATTCTAATTTAATTGTTTTCCTGACATTCAAATTAGGCAGATTTTCATGGAACGCCAAAAGCTTTCTTTGCAGATAACATAAATTAATTTAAATGATAAACGTGACAAAATTAAGGAGCCTATATACCATGAGAAGTTCGCTAAACTTTTCTTATGTATACAGGTCTTTAGTTCAAGTTCACCGTTGAGATTTACTCAACAAAATATACGGTTTTATAAAATTAAATCACGGCGGAAGATACGTAATCAAGCACTAGTAAGATGTTAGGTATCACAAGGGAATCATTTATCTGCCAAGTACTAAGAAGTCGATTTGTGTGCTGATAAAATTTGGTTCGTTTTATGCAATAAACTATTACAGTAATCCTAATTCAAACTGACAAGAGAAACTCCCCTTAAAATCATTCCTCTTTATATTTCCTGAGAGAGTAAAACTTTTGGATTGTAGGGGGCAGTATGAAACTTTCACTATTATTATTATTGTTATTATTATTATTATTATTATTATTATTATTATTATTATTATTATTACTTTTAATCTGCATCTTTGTTACAGTCCCTTGCCGAGACACATCCAACGTCCTAGGGCAAGTTAAGGATAAGAGATGTTACAATATGACTGAAAGCTTGGGGAGGAAAGGTAGTGAAATATCTTCATGTAACACAACTCAAACATTTAAATGGATATGGTTTTTCTAAGGATGTGGGCATTACTTGTCAGTACAATCTTTTGGATTTCTCTGAGATATGGTTCTGCTGGGATCTTATTTCGATATCTCTGACATCTCTCTTTTATCATACCAAGGGCACCAACAATAACAGGAACAGTTCTCGTTTTAAGATGCCACATCTTTTGTATTTCATTTTCCAGGCCCTTCTAGTTACTTACTTTCTAAAATTCCTTGACAGATATTCTTTTATCAGTGGGAACACTTACATCTATTAGTGTACAATTATTTTCTTTAATTATTATGTCGGATCGATTAACCGGAATCGTTCTGTCAGTATTGACTGGAAAATCGCAGAGGATAGTAACATTTTCTTCCTTCAACGACTGGCTCAGGATGGTGTTCGTACCAGTCAGTACGAGTGCTTTAAATTTTTTTTTTCCATTTCATGGCGTCGGGGTGCCTTGTGGTTGTGCTTCACACTCTATGACCAGATTCTGCTCCAAAGCAGAGTTCTTTCCTTCGGATCAGATAAATCTGTTTGTCCCTTATCTTCTCCATCCAACGTTTTGTAGAATAGCTTCTGATTTGTTCTGGACAGTTGATTTTGTTTAAACTCTAGACATATTTTCCTGTATCTTTTGGTCTAATCTTCCTTCGTTTTAATAATTTGTTTTAACATATACGATATGACCTGAGCGTCCTCCTCTAGCAGGTGATATTTCCAATTCATGTAATTCTAACCTCTTCATTGAGCCTCATCTTACTACCCTTTACTTCATTGATCTTACTTAAATCTTTGTCATGTGTTGATGCTTTCTTTTATTCTCCTTTTCCAGAAAGGCTGTTTGTTTTTTGTACTTTCTTTTCCCTAAACATTCGCATCTTCTCTGTGATGACGTTAACAGAGGCATACATGAAGAAATTTTAATTCATTGACATACTTAACTGGAATTTCCATGACAATATCATTCAATATTCTGATTTCTGCTATTATATTTTCTTTATTGGATGACTTCAATCACTGTAATTTTATCCTTTCTTCAAGTCACATTACATCCAGAATTCTGTCGCGAAAAGTAGCTAGTTTTGGGCGAATTTCGTGCAGTAAATATATATTTGTTGGTATACTATTGACTTCTATATATATTGTAGATTTATATATCTACAATATATCTGCCTATTCATAAGGTTTAAAATGGACAAAAAGTGCAGAATCAACTCCTGCGCTTTCTGAAGAAGTCTCTAATACCAGGCTCTACATTGCAGAAAGGAACAATATTTATTGCGAAAGAGCAATGCATGCAGTAAATGACACGTTGCTGTTTTTAGCATATGTATTTGCGGTGAGCTTAAACCATTCTTTATTTGTGTTGATCGAAAGCATATGTTTCCCGGTTGATGTCGTATTTCAAAAGCGTTCAAGAATGTCTTCACAGTCATTCCACTTCAGCGTTTTTGCTGCAGGGCCTATTGCAGAAGTGTTTAACCTACTGCAATAACGAGATTTTTTGCTATTACCGCCGTGACAAACTCAATGATACTAATATCAGCAATCCAGAATGAGGGGCCAAAAACAATTTCCAGTAAATGTGCTCCATATAAGTCTCATATATTACTACGACTACATTTAATAATGTATAGTCTCTCTTCCAGCTCTTTCTCTTTGATACACATGCCTGTAAGTGCGTGTGCATATATGTTGAGGGTATAGATATGTATGTATGAATATATATATATATATATATGAATATATATATATATATATATATGAATATATATATATATATATATATATATATATATATATATATATATATATATATATATATATATATGAATATATATATATATATATATATATATATGAATATATATATATATATGAATATATATATATATATATATATATATATATATATATAATATATATATATATATATAAATATATATATATATATAAATATATATATATATATATATAAATATATATATATATATATATATATATATATATATATATATATATAAATATATATATATATAAATATATATAAATATATATATATATATATAAATATATATATATATATATATATATATATATAAATATAAATATATATATATATATATAAATATATATATATATATATATATATATATAAATATATATATATATATAAATATATATATATATATATAAATATATATATATATATATATATATATATATATATATATATATATATATATATTTATATATATATATACATACATATATATATATATATATATATATATATATATATGTATACATATATCAAAAACAACAACAACAATAATAATAATAATAATAATAATAATAATAATAATGATAATATTAATAAGGATAATAAGGATTATTACTGAGTTGCATAGCTTTACATTTATATATATATATAAACAAACATATACATATATTCATACATACATACAAGCATATACATATATTCATATATTCATACATACATGCATGCATACATACATACATACATACATACATCCCATATAAAGGTTTTTTCAAGTAACTTGTTTCAATCAGAAAATAAAGAGTTACAGGCTAAATGAAAACTTCACACTTCAATGTGTATGCGTAACTATAGATATTTATATACGCGTATGCGTCTGTATACATTTATATATATATATATACACTTGCATATACAAATATGTTTGTATGTATATATATATACCCATATATATATTTGTATATATATATATATGTGTGTGTGTGTGTGTGTGTGTGTGTGTGTGTGTGTGTGTGTGTGTGTGTGTGTGTGTATACGTGTATATATACCTATATGTATATATATATATATATATATATATACATATATATATATGTATATAGATGTAGATATGTATATATATATATGTGTGTATATATATGCATAGACATGTATGTGTATGCGAGTGTGTAAAAACCCATACAAATGTATGTTTATATGTATAAGTTTATGTGCGGTTTTGTGTTCATGTCTTCGTATGTACGATTGCGAGTATATGTATGAAGATATAGTATTACAGGTCATGGATGTGTATGTGGTATTTGGAAGTACTTTACAAGTTCAGATAATTTCACTTCTAATAGGCTCTTAATGAAAATTTTCCATTAAGCTTGAACTCATACTTTGTAAAGAAGTAATTTTATTCCTTGTCGAATAATGTAATTATATGGTTTAAAGAAGAGTTTTTCTCTTATTTATTGTCAATCGTTCGCTAGACTTTAAAATATATATTTTATTGCTATATACGTACAGTATTTTAATTACTTCTGCTGCTGCAGCAGATGATGATGTTGTCATTTATAGTATTTTTAAGGTATGTAAGCTGACAAAAAGAAATAGAGTCTTGTACTAAATACTTCACAATATCCAGTACCGTTCCTACATCTTTCAAAATCATTGGAACCGTTTTGTCTGTTAGAGATATGGTATTAATTAGATAAGTTCTAAACGTGCAAAACAGTCAATTCAAATACCTATAACCGCTTATGAAAGAATATTCAAGGAGAGAAACAAATCCAGGTGACTGAGTTGGTTTGATTGCCGGTGTACTTAGATCCATCCCTTTATATTGTCTTGATATTCATTAGAATAAATAGGTATCACTGTTTTGTTTTGTTTTTGTTTTTTTCTGCTGAATGAAGAGGCGTCAGAAAGTCGGACAGTATATTTTGTATCATTACATTCGAGTCTTTACTACCTGAGTTCAGATCATGCTGTGGTAGAATTTACCGTCTATATCTTCGAGGTGGATAAAATAAAGTACCAGTCACATATAGTCGATTATTTCGCTTCCCTAAATGTTAGATTTTGTGCTTGCATCAGAAAAATTATTAAGAGCAGTGGCTTGGTGAACTCGTTAAAACATTGGGTAAAATAACTTGCAATATTCCTTCTCGTTCCTAACGCTCTGAGATCAGTTCCTGCCAAGGTGAACTTTCCCTTTAATTCTTTCCTCAAATATCTGTACTAGATAGTATAGACTAACTCCTCCTATTAATATCGTTGGCCTTGTACCTAAATCATAATCAAATATTTCGGGAATGAGGCAAAATAATTCCCCGTATGTATATGGCTTTTATGAGTGGAAGCGCGTGGTTTAGTGGTTAGGGTGTTAGCACCATGATCGTAAGATTGTGGTTTCGATTCCTGGACCGGGCGATGCGTTGTGTTCTTGCACAAAACAATTCATTTCATGTTACTCCAGTCCACTCCGTTGACAAAAATGAGTAACGCTGCGATGGACTGGCGTCCCGTCCAGCTGGGGAACACATACGCCATTGAAACCGGGTCCATGAGCCTGGCTAGGCTTTAAAAAGGCACATTTATTTTATATGGCAGATCTTTTCCCTTTGGCTGGCATATTTAAAAAATAATTTTCTTTAACTAAACACCTTCAAAATTTGTAGAATTTTAGAATGATAGAATGTGTTACATAAAACATTATTTTCTCTTGGCGTTTTTGAGAAAATTGTATATTTTCGAAGTTATTTCGTGTTAAAGTTGTCGTATTTCGGCAATTTCAACCAATCAAAGACGTCTATTGAGGTGAAAACAATTACTGCTGTTGTTTGTCAACAAACTACCGGTGGTGTATATTTCGTTTGACATTGTTATTTATGACATCATTCGTGCGTTTGTACTGGTCTTGGCACTAGGGTTTTAGGGTTAGGGTTCGGGTTTCAGAGTTAGGGTTAGGGCTTTAGGGTCTGGGCTTTAGGGATAGGGATAGGGTTTTAGAGTTAGGGTTAGGGTTTTCCAGCTACTATTTTCGGAAAGACATTTTTCCCCCCCTCCCCATCTGTCTTTCTCTCTCTCCCACCTCTCTCTCTCTCTCTCTCTCTCTCTTTCTCTCTCTCTCTCTCTCTTTCTCTCTCTCTCTCTCTTTCTCTCACTCTCTCTCTCTCTCTTTCTCTCTCTCTCTCTCTCTCTCTCTCTCTCTCTCTCTCTCTCTCTCTCTCTCTCGCACGCACTCTCCATCACACCTTTGTCGCTCTGTAAGTAAGTCGTATGGCATCACACACAGCGTCCCTCTCTCCAGAAAGGTTTAATTGTGGGGGGACTAGCAACCTCTTCTCAGAAAATTAATACACTAGTCGATATTAGTATAATGACTGATTGATGTATAAACGCAATCCAGACAGAAGAGGGTTGTGAAGTTTTCACATTAAAGTCTTAGAATATTATATTTTTAACTTTCTCCTCTGCGGGTTCAAATAACACCGGGTTCACATTACGTTATAGCCATAGCATATCGTTGTTAATACTAAAAGCAAAATCGTATTTAGCACTAGAGATATTTAAATGCCTTTTTGATAAAGAGATTATGTAATAAATTTTAATCATATGTATTTGAAGAATAAATCGTCTAGGTAATAAATCGTTATTACATGAGATTAAGTAATAATGGGTTTTATAAAAACTTAAGGGAAAATCGTTATTGTACGTAATAATGCATGATAATGATTCGAGATCCACTAACGAAGTTGACTTTGCAATTAAGATAGCAGAGCACCAGTCAAGTAATGAAATCGAATACAATGATTATTTTTATAAGTCCCAAAATATCAGGCTTTGGAATGAAATTATTCTCATATGTAGTATTTGTATCATCATTGAGACGACAGGTGCAGGGAGCTGAGCAAAAATACCTGAATTTGCAATTGTGTTTATTTTAATCTTACCAAATAGTAGATACATCGAAGCATTTTTACCCAATTAATTGTTTGATTCTTGGAAAATTTAGTAATTTACAGGAGTGTAAGGCAAAGAAAGAGTTAATTCAAATAACAAGATAAAGCATTTCAACTATCCTATCTACAGTGTACCGCAAATATATTTTCATCCTTGCTATTATGGACAAAGGGCCTGGCTGTACCGGCAAATATCAGCAGAATCTATATTAATCCTTTGAAATGGCTCGTGAACTTTAACGAGCGCAATTTCATTTGACTATAGCCATGGAAAACTCAAAAACAGGTAGCCACATGGTTTTGTGTTTACGGCTGAAAAGAACGTTGTTTTTGCCAATTAGCGACCAGGAAACACAAGACCGCATGATCTTCTACTTTTACGTTTTCGACACATATAGGCCAGCAAAGTCGCACACGCTAAAGCGTCGTCGAGAGTTCAAAAGTTTAAATTGCTTTTCGTCAATGGCAACTGCACTACAGTTACTATATATTTTGATAACTAGGGATGGTGGACTGAGTTCTGTATTAAATTCATCAATATTTTTTAGGCCATAACAATATTTCAGTACTAGTTATATATATATATATATATATATATATATACATATATATAACAGTCAAATTCCTAAATAGCAAGCATATTGCGAATAATTATAAACTTAGGCTAAAGAGTTCTTAACTTTTAGATTACAGTATACAAACAGTGAAGTGTTTTCTCCGGCATAAAGTGTATGTGATGTTATCAGAAATGAATAGAACTTATCCATTATAAGCAACTGCTAAGATAGAAACATTATGGATAGGATCAAGTCTACACACTACAAACTCACTTCCGTATATCATATCGAAAACGCGGATAAGTATTGTGAGGAAATTGAACCAGAGTATACACCTCGGTAAATAAAGCAAGGAAATTAAATGTAGCTAAAATCCTTCGATAACATTGCTGTAATAATATAGAATACACGAGGATGTAACATTATGAGATGATGGTCTCTATCTATAAGTCAAGCAATGGTAAGATATATAATGCAATAGGATTTAAGAGAGGGTAACGTGTCACAGACAATGACAGAGATACATTCAAGTGGAATGCAACTTTAAAATAATGACAGATGCAAGAAATGAAGAAATTCCAATTTATATTTTATAAAAGCGATACTTCGTAAGGTCATCAATTATAATATGTTGGGCTATGTATTACATATTTACGAGTGTTGAATCAGTATATTTCACAGCGAATGTTACCGATAATTGCGTTTAGAAAATATATTTAAATGAGAATTATTCTGCGAGATTCTAGAAGCTAAGCTACCACGTATAAATCACCAATGTCTAACGATCTTAGTTTGCAGGTGTTAGGTGGAATGCCAAAGTACATCAGTAGCAATGTTATATGACATTTTCCAACTGAAAATAAGTTTGGCCTGCTAGCATAAATAAGAGCATTTAAGCAGTCAGGGAATTCGAATGAAATTGCATCATTTGCTTCTAACTGAGTATATTTGCAGTTTGCAGGCTTTTATTTCTTCAGATTTCTTATGTGAAGCAACTTTGATGTGGAGAATATGATGTTACGCTCATATATAAGATCACGGTGAAGGACTGTGTATGCTACCACAAGCTATGATGTAGTACATAAGATTCCGGATCGGTAGTTGCACATTTTATGTTACTTCATCGCCAAACGACAGTGGCATAACTACCAGGCTTAGAAAAAGTAACTACGAATAATCAGTGGGGTCCATTTATTAGAATAAACAATTTAAGGTGGTACTCCAGTATGGCCGAAATCTAATGGCTGGAGCAAGTAAAAGATGACAGATTTCAAAGTGCAATCATTTTAATTCGAATTTATAGCAACATAGTGTTTGCTTTTAGCTACTGAATAAAACATTATTTTATACTGCATGACATCATTTTGATGCCTATGTGGCCACACTGATTAACAAAGCGATTTTTTTCTTAAATGAGACCTCGCTGCCCGTAGCAAAAGTAGAAAAATATTTTGTTCATATAATTTGCGGTGAACTATGTTTAAAATAAGAGGAACGCCATGCTTAGATCGCCTTTAATTTAGATATTGACAGTCAGGTCTGATGTTCTGCTAAACGATTTCTTCATTATTGTATTATTCATTTCAAAGACAACAATAATGTTTGTAATTTAAGGACAAAGCCTGCAATTTTGAGTTGAAGAGCAAGTATGTAACGCGTGATCTATCGACTCCGGAAGGATTGAGAATAGCGTAGAACTTGCAAGTTTTGAAACTAAGCCAGCAGAACAAATGTCACAATGCGTTTTATTCGATGTTCTAAAGGTTCTGCCAGTTTGTCTAGTGGTTGCTTTCGATGTAAGCATAAA
The DNA here is from genome assembly GCF_046866305.1 of Octopus bimaculoides. Classification (NCBI taxonomy): domain Eukaryota; kingdom Metazoa; phylum Mollusca; class Cephalopoda; order Octopoda; family Octopodidae; genus Octopus; species Octopus bimaculoides. The sequence continues at coordinate 38,567,385 of NC_142935.1, forward strand.
GCTAATAATTTTAAAGATATGTAATTAGTTGATTAAATTGGCACCAGGGCTTGTTTGATACCTTTTTTTAGTGACCCCGAAAAGTTCGATTTCAGCTGAGTAATACAGCAACGTGAAACGAAATGCTGTGTCCGAGATCTGAACCCCTAAACTAACGCTCATAAAACAAGCATCCTAATGACTAGGTTACGCGCTTTCGCAAATGAAGGATGTTTTTTAATATGAGCATGAGACAAGGCGGTGAGCTGGCAGAATCGTTACTACAAAGGGGAAAATGCATAGCGGCATTTTTTCCGTCTGTACTGAGTTCAAATTCCGCTGAAGTCGACTTGGTCTTTCATCCTTTCGGGTTCGATAAAGTAAATAACATTTGAGCACTAGAGCCGATGTAATCGACTTACACCTTCCTTGAAATCACTGGCTTTGTGCCAAAATTTCAGAATAATAATAGCATGAAGCCTGAAATGTTGAGGGGAGTGGTTCGTCGATTCTGCCTCTTCACCGGCTGTATAATTTTTACTTTTGGCACAACACTGGGAATTTGGTAGATGGGAAAAGTCAGGCATCAAGTCATATCCTGTAGCTATGGTTATCTACATATATCTTATCCATTTAATTACTGCTTACTTTATTAATAAGATAATTTAGCTTGTTCGATAGAAACGGAAACAGGCTTCATCATAACTTTTAGTATATTAATTACTGGTATGTACATTATGGACCTCAGAGAGGCACAATTAAAATTCACGAAAACTTCAAGTCAAAAGGCAGTTAAAGAAATTATATAAAATATATTTTGCTCATTGTTTTTATGTTATTTCGTACTCCATTATTCTATTCATATAAATATTAACTTCCCTATCTACTATTTTGTAATTCTGAAGTAATTGATGTCACACCCTGTCGCAAATGAACACAGCGCCTCAGTCGTAAAATATACTGATATAGGAAAGCTAAAGGTGAAGTATTACATTTACAGCTATATTTGCCACCAAACTGAGGTGTGAATGTATTGATGAGCACAATATACTTTATCGTTACAAGACACTTATTGAAAGCATGTACATACTAAAACAAACCTTCTTATTAGTAAAGTTGAAACTAACATATATAATGTAGTCAACAAAGAAATTATAATTAGCAAAATTGCACACTTTGCGAGAACAACTTAATTATCTAACTCTGGTCACATAGTGAGGAGAGATGACACGCAGAGTTTAAATTAATTATAAGAGGAAAAAGAAATTGTATTTCGCAGTGTGGTGAACTTCTGGATATGATATAGCCTTACTATAAGTCATCAGTGAAGTAAAGTCTAGCTTTTATTAATGATATTAGATAACTAGAATTGTTTCTAGATTAACACAGAGGAGCTTTGTAGCTCAAAAGATGAAGATTCCCAGAAACACCTGCTGTATGGGTAACAATTAGTGATGTAGGTATTAGCATGCATAATAATGTGAGCTGAGAAATAATTAATTATCGGTGAGAAGAACCAGTTATTACCTTAATGGCTTACTGTAATCAATTGGGTGTTGTTTAACCAAATATTGAATACATTTAGTTAGCATATAATTGTTTTTAACGAAATGCGTAAAAAGTGTTGTGAAATTATTCACTTTTTAATGTCAACAATTGTCACTGTTTCTTTTGTTGTTGTTGCTGTTGTTGTTGTTGTTGCTGTTGTTGAGGCAAGCTATGCTCCTTTGTATAGTGGCTCTGGTATAAATAGGTTTTGTGGTGAAAGTGGCTGAAAGGATTGGAACTTCCACTTCAGTCGATCTCTTATCCATAGTTTCCAGTTCCACTTGCAAGGTGACGGTGAATACGCTAGTGTTAGCCACGCGCAAATTTGTAAAAGTGCGAGTGATTATGGCAAAAATGGTTCTATTTTATACATGCATTTTGTAGAGTGGAAAACAAGAGAAGGGCAGATTTTGTGCCTAGGTGATCAGGGTGACTCTGGATCTGTGGGAGTTCATTGAGAGATCCATATTCCCGATTCTCTATGGAATGCATAACTAAGTGAGGACCATACAACTTAATCTGACATGAAGTGATGAATCTTTAGATAGATTTGTGGGAATAGTGGAATTTTCCTTCCTTGTAGTTTATTCCTGTAGATTCTAGAGTTGGACGCAGCCGCAGCTGACGAAATAAACTCAATCGGGACACCACGGCTGATGTTCTTCAGCACTCATTGCTGGTGATGTATATCACAACACGGTGTTTATGGAGAGTGAGGATATAAATATTATTACTTTTTTCTCTGTGTGCATTTGTGATATACACATAATCTACGGGGGCGAGCTGGCAGTAACATCAGAGCATGGGAAAGAAATGTTTTGCAGCATTCGTTCCAGCTCTTTACGCCTTGATTTTAAATCTTGCTGATGTTGATTTTGTTCTTAATTATTCTAAGCCTGTAAAATAAACTATCCATCAAGTACTGGGGTTCGATGGAATGGACAAAACCCTGCCTCTCAAAATATCTGACCTTGAGATTAAATCAGAAGACTCGTTTGCCAAGTTTGAAGTCAGGAGATAAGGTTATAAGATCTTGCTTTATTGAACAGGTGTGTTGAACATTACTTTTACTCTGCTTGCTTGGAAATGGAGATATAGGTCTAGAAATGTTGCTTCTGTATACTACTTTGGACTGGCGGCTTTATATGCCGTTTACTTGCCAGTGTTTTATGTCACTCCTTAAGGCGCTGTTGAATATGCTTCATGAAGGTGCTAACGGGGAATAAATTCGTAAATTTTGCTCATGCCAATATATGGGAGAGGGTTTTTTCACAAGCAGGGTATAAGGTATTTTCTGTGGTAGGTTTGTGAGTTGTGCTCCAATTGAGTGTAATGCTCAAATTATGTATTATGACCCGAATATTGATATGTGAGGTTTAATGGTATCACGGATTAGATTAATTGTTTGTTTTTTTTTTGTTCTAATTTTGTTATTTTTGAATTCTACTATTCTGCTATTTTACTATCCTAGGACGATAAATTTACACAAATTTATATTCAACCTGGAGAAACAAATATAAAGCAAAACTAAACCCAAGATTAGTTCTAAAACTAGTCCCGTGAGTACAATTCCTTTCTCTTGATTTGTATTAAACACACCACTCATTCTGATTTGTATTAAATACGCTGAACTCTCTCACACACACCCAGGTATAGCCACGCATTTCCAAATATATTGACACAAACTTTACAACGGTGCATTCACTATTATACATCAAGTCACCAATAACTAACGTATAGTGTATAATACTGTGCCACTGAATATGGCCAATAATATTCTAAAACGCCACTGGGTAGAAAACGAAATTAGTTCACTGCTAAACGCTTGGTACACTCACCATAACGATGTGTAAAGGCTAATGTCTATGGTAAAATCGCTGAAAAATTAGCGTCACAATCCTTTTACAAATCTGTAAAACAGATCGAAAACAAAATAAAATAAATCACAGGTACACACGCACATGGCAACACTAGAAGCCATACTTGTCAATGGATGTAGTGCACCAATTGACCCAACTCCAACAGGTCAGGGGTCATTTCAACGACCCGCTAGCCAGCAACAAACAACATCCTCACTGATATCGCTATCTGACCTAATTCCACCCAACACTACCGTGGCAAGCCAGGACTCACTAACACAACAACAGCTTGCTACTGCTACTACATTGGAAGCACCTTGTTTTGCACCACTATCTGACTTGATTCCAACCAGCCCTACTGTTTCACTACCGCTACAGAAACAACAACAACAATCTGCTACTGCTACTACAGTAGGACCAATGACCAACGAGCCTGCCAGTATCTCTACTATACCCAAGTTA
>NC_142935.1:38578732-38631232 GCF_046866305.1 Octopus bimaculoides
TCAGTCGGAGTGTACGTTCCAAAAGAGATGGAAGCATGTTGCACGAGTGTTGTGTATGCAAGGAACCGTGTGAATAGACGAAAAAAAAAAGAACAAAAAAGGTGCCAGCAATAGACCGGAGCTTGTGGGGTCGGAGCGTGTCCTGATCATCGCTTCAATTATATTGTCCCTGTATTGTTAATTTCATTCGATTTTTTATATATTTTATCTAATTGTTAAAAGTCATATTTTGTGTAAAATCATACCGATTTACTGATCCCATCAGTTGTTCTATCCATATCTATGTTTAGCCCCTGGTGGGCAATAAAGAAATTAGTATTTCGTCTGCCGCTACGTTCTGAGTTCAAATTCCGCCGAGGTCGGCTTTGCCTTTCATCCTTTCGGGGTCGATTAAATAAGTACTAGTTACGCACTGGGGTCGATATAATCGACTTAGTCCGTTTGTCTTGTCCTTGTTTGTCCCCTCTGTGTGTAGTCTCTTGTGGGCAGTAAAGAAATAATAAACAGTAATTTCACGTGTGACCCCCCTCTCCTGTAATTCAGTCAACAAGTTCCTTTATACTCTGTGATGCGGGGAAAATATTTGTAACAATGGTATGTATATTCAGTTACTTTTACGTTAATTCAACAAACAGGGATCGCAATCCTGTAGTATTCATCGACGAAGTTGACAAAAGTCCTTTTCCTTTTTTATGTTAAATGTCAAATATATTTTAACGGGTTTCTTCACATGAAAATTCATCATCTTTCAGTTTTGTAAATTTTGTCTGCTTAATGATAGAATCAATATCTGACATGAGGACCCATTTTAGATTTGGTGGGGCCAGGTATAATTTCTTTAGAGTACTTTACGATCACCGATATCATCGAACAAGTTTTTCTTTCTCGGAGATTAGTTCCATATCTTTTCACATCACATGCGCAGTCTTAAGACGATTGCCAGATAAAATAAAAGCAGAATATAAATGTTCTAAACCGAACATAAATTACCAGTACAGAAAATAGCTCACATTAAACACAGACTTAAATGTTTAACATAGAATGAACCAGTATTTGAATGTTCTACCACATTCCGTATACATACATATATTCTTTTACTTGTTTCAGTCATTTAACTGCTGCCATGCTGGAGCATTGCCTTTATTCCAAAGAATCGACACCAGGACTTATTCGTCGTAAGCCTAGTACGTATTCTATCGGTCTCTTTTTTCCGAACCGCTAAGTTACAGGAACGTAAATACACCGACATCGGTTAGCAAATGATGGTAGGGGACAAACACACACACACACGCAAACACACACATACACACACACACACACACACACACGCACACACACACACACACATATATATATATATATATATATATATATATATATATATATATATATATATATATATACATGTGTGTGTGTGTGTGTGTGTGTATACACGACAAGTTTCTTTCAGTTTCCTTCTACCAAATCCACTCACAAGGTTTTGGTCGGCTCGAGGCTATAGTAGAAAGCACTTGCCGAAGGGCAGCGAGCTGGCAGTAACGTTGGCGCGTCGGGCGAAATGCTAACCGGTATTTCGTCTGCCGCTACGTTCTGAGTTCAAATTCCGCAGAGGTCGACGTTGCCTTTCATCCTTTCGGGGGCGATAAATTAAGTATTAGTTACGCACTGAGGTCGATGTAATCGACTTAATCCCTTTGTCTGTCCTTGTTTGTCCCCTCTATGTTTAGAAATAAGAAACAATAGCACGCCGGGCGAAATGTTTAGTGGTATTTCGTTTGTTTTTATGTTCTGAGTTCAAATTCCGCCGAGGTCCACTTTGCTTTTCCTCATTTCGGAGTCGATAAATTAAGTACCAGCTGCGTACTGGGATTGATCCATTCGACTAGCCCCCTTCCCAGAAGTTTTGGGCCTTGTGCCTAGAGTAGAACAGAAAACACTTGCCGAAGGTGCCATACAGTGGGACTGAACCCCGGAATCATGTGGTTGGTGAGGAAGCTCCTTACCACACAGCCATACCTTCTTGATGTAATTTAAATGCACATACTGCAATGTGCATAAAAATATAAATTGAAAAGCATATGAAATTTATGGAACTGTAAACTTGTTTTAATGCTTTTGTATTAATTAAATATTACTTATATAGCGTTTTATAAATTATATGCAAACCCGCCTCTCACTCTTGAAGAAAAAAACAGTTATTGGAATCTTTATTTATACAATTTGTATTAATTTTCTTTTCATAAAATAAGCCTATATTAAGATATATATTAAGTACTTTCTACGTAAAAAAAAGGTAAATTCTTAATGACTATTATGATATGCAAAAAAAAAAAACAACTATGCTCGAACCTCAACAAAGAAACCTGAATAATGAACACCACAAAATAAGCATTAATAGTATTTACTATTTAATTAAATAATCGTTGTCTTTTCCAGTCAAAGTGAGGTATACTTTGTCTTCATTTCTGTAGATTTAATATGAATTTGTGCCTATTTTCTCAGTCTATTCTGACTTCAGAAGCTTTTGTCACTAAAATGATAGCATGCTAGACTCTTTGGCTATGACAGGGAAGAGGTATTGATGTTAATGGTCCTCAACGAGCTTTAAGAAGATCGACATTTGTAAAGTTCCGTAAAACTGGAGGGGATGTTATAACTTCATTTTCCCATTTAATCAAATCAACATAATCCTGTGCTTGATAGTTATTTTGTTTAATTTATAAGCAGATGCAATCAATCTCTCAATTTATAGATCTCTTCCCTCAAATCCAATGTAAGGAAAAATAAAATTTGTCCCATACTGTTTGCACATTTGCAGCAACAATCCGGTAGCATTTTTTTGCTGTGGATGAAATTTTTGATGTCTATTCTTCAAGTTTCCTTATGTATAAATAATGTCGGAATACATCAGCCTTTGATTGGGCCATTGGTGTAGAAGTTCTGCAGGAAATCCAAATCATGAATTGCGGCTTTTACTTCTTCTAGTTGCCATTATATAATTTTATATACTTAAATTATTACAGTTTAAATTTATGTAGGTACTTTTGTAAAATTATAATACTATTTGAAACTGTGCATACCGTGGAATTACAGTTCCTTAAACACGGTTGTTTCTCCTCCATCCCCTAATATATATCTATCTCAATCTCTCTCTCTCTCTCTCTCTCTCTCTCTCTATATATATATATATATATATATATATATATATATATATATAAATTGTAAATGTAAAAATAAAAACAAAACACAAAGGATTCTGCGGTACACGTATTTCAAGCTTTATAGTTGTTACATCAGTGTATTATTGACAGTATAAAGCTATCTTCAGCCGCAAATGTTTTCTCTCCCAAGAATTATATCACATAGAGGAAGAAAGATGAGATATAAGAGGTGAGGTTCTGTTTGGTATTTTGCATTGTAATATACCTCGTAGAATTCTTAATCTTGCAAAACGTATTAATGAATGTATATATATATATATATATATATATATATATATATATATATATATATATATATATATAAAGTAAAGGTAAGACGCAAAAATCAAGGTGTAATTAGATAGCAAACTTCGAGGAGTCTGGAGAAGTTAGGAAAAGCAACTTTCAGCAAAATTGTGGTTTATTGACGTAAATGGCTGTAGAATTTTGCCGTATCGAATTTCGATAAGCTGAAAAGATTGTTCTATAACTTACGGTTAACAGCAGGGGTCGCTGTGTATGTAAATAGAAATCCAAAATTAAGGAATGGACTAGATAAAATCCAGGCTATATATGTTTCATAGCTAGCAGAACCTCGGAAGTAGTAAATATCCAATCGAGGGGTCATCCGCTCATTTCAGTCGAATCTCCTGTGAGTCAACATGGGAACTCTCGACGACAATGTTAACTTCTTTTGATTAAAGTAACTTCAGCGTGATGAACAGCTCACAGCATTTGTTCCTACTATATGTTCTCTGAGTTCAAATACTGCCGAGGTCCAATTTCCCTTGACTCAATATGGTGTTGATCGATAGAACTGTATGAGCATCCGTTTGAATGTCTTATAGTATTTATATTCATTATAAAAGTTCGGATTAAAAATTACATTAATTGAATAAGATATTGTCAGTTGAAAATGAATTCCAAGGTAAGTATTTTCTGACTGATATCCAGGGATAAAGAGTCCAGGATGTTCTACCTCAGTAGCCTAATGGTTTATCAAATTAAAGCAGAAACCATACACAACTTGAAGATGGGAGCGAAATAATTAACCTAGCAATTCATATTCGAACAACCTTTATAATTTCAGGTAAGTAGGAAATTATAATGACATAACTGTTAGAAGATAGTGATATTTTTAAAATCCTATTTTATAATCTTTTTCTGTGCTTTGTAAAATTCAAGGAAATAAAGATGTCCCAGCAGATAAAATATTAGAAAATAGCAAAGGTAAAAAATATAAAAATGCTGGTAAGATTTTCTACCAAACTCTCATTAAAGTCTCGTCATAACATTGAAGATATAATGTTCTGACATATAGAAAAGGATGTGTTAACAAAAGAGACAAGAAACTACTCAGCAGACTTTCCCATAATATTAAAAATAAGTGAAAAAGAAGACATTTAATTCAAACTAATAAGAAAATTTGAAAATGCTCCACACGGTTTAGAAATATACCTGTAATTATTTAAGCATTGGGATATATAAGCAGCTGATTCAGCACCTATTTTATACAATGCTGGGATTCTCAACACCTGAAGTGATCCGATTCATTAAAGGATTAGAATTACAACCCTAAACAGAACTGTGATACAATATAAAACGTTCCTGAAGTAAGTGCTTATGCAGATGTGAAGACATACAAATACATATGTGCATATTCGAAAGCAAAAACATACAAAATCACATAGGCAATGATATCTACGATTATACAAGTGCAAAGGCCTGCATATACATATATATATACATTATGCGGGGATACGTATATACATGCATACATACATAAGTGACTACTTCCTTTAACTTGTCTAAACACCAATAAATGTTTTGCTTGTGGATATAGAGATCGCCACTTTGTCTACAATTGAAAAATGATGAAAAATTTGATAATTAGATGAACTTACACACACGCCCACACATACACACACGCACACATACATACATATGTGCATACACATGTGGTATGTATGTATACGTGCATGCGTACATAGTACTTACATTCAGACATCATTATATAAATACATTCATACATACATGCCTTAATTTATACATTTATAAAAATATTCAGACGGATATACAGGCATTTATAATTACATAAATACACTGTATTTATGTAAGGTACAATACGCAGATACACGAGCCTAATGGGGAAAATATTGTCAATCTTATATGCATAGCCATAATTATGTTACCAGTTATATTACATATAGCTGTTCGATTTATGTAATTTATCAGCCAAAAAATCTAAAAATGAGAAACCATAATCTACAAATGATATAATTTGGATATTATTTTTCAGTAGATAATTGCAGAATACCATTTCCCAAAATTCTTCAAGTGAAAGAAGTTATTACATTGAAGATTATTCAAGATATATGTTTCTAGATTATACCTACGTTCTGCTCTTTGTGTGAGTGAATCGAAATAGACTAAAGCAAAATTAATTCCTGGTAGGTACACCGTATTTAGTTTTTTATAACTATGTGTTCATATATATATGTGTTATGTATATGTGTGTGCGCACGTGCATGTGTGGGTGTGTATATGATGCAAATACAAATAAGACATACTACAGGAGGAACAACAAGCACGGACATAAATGGTTTTAGTTTAAAACAACAGTGCGTGCTTGATGTTTCGTAAGGTAGTCATTCAGCAGTAGAAAAAGGAAATTGAGCGTGACATAGAAATTGATGGGTAACATAGAAAGAGTGACATGTAACGAAACAAGAAAAACGAAGAAGAAGAAGAAGAAGAAGAAGAAGAAGAAGAAGAAGAAGAAGAAGAAGAAGAAGAAGAAGAAGAAGAAGAAGAAGAAGAAGAAGAAGAAGTTATTTTTATTCTATCCGTGTGGTCGCTTTTAGTGATGAGTATATCAGTGACTTTTCACAAGACATCGTGTTTGGTTGTTTGCTGCTTTGTTGTTTGTTGTTGCTAGTTTTTAATTCGTTACACCTCAGATGTTAGACATCACTCACTTTTCCTCACTTGACCTAATCCTTCTCTTTTAATTTGTCCTGTCTTGTTTCACTAGTGATTAGTTCTAAAAGATTCCAGGGAACCGAGGCTCTTCTTAATCGAATATATTACCAGACCACAGTGCTAACTTCGAATATATTACCAGACCACAGTGCTTAAAACTTATATGTTGTTAGGTATACGTTTTCTACTATCAGCTGAAAGGGCGATCTGTTTATTCTGTCCATAAAGTTGCTTCTAGTGATGACGATGATTGTGATGTTGCTTGAGGATATTCATTTACCGTGCGATTTTGTTGTTTTCTGTCCTTGTTTTTGTTTTCTTAATCTATAGCCAAAGGACCAAAAGGGTTCCAGAAAGTAGTCGGAAGAACTGGCAAACTTCACCTGCTGTATATTGAAAGTATGATATTAAATGAGGTACGAATGACAAAAAAAGAACCAGGCTTCGGCTGGAGGGAATGATGTCGGTCAGTAAACCAAAACATCGAAATTAATGACAATCGTTTGTCTGGAAATTATATTCGTGTGTGAAGATCACATACGTCAGACAGCAGAGGACAAACGGAGACGCAGGAAGACCAAACCACCGACAAACGACCAGCCGACCAACCACATTTGTGACCGTTGTAGCCGTGACTGTCACTCACGAATTGGCCTTGTCAGTCACAAACGTTGCTGCAACACCAACCCAATCCAAGGCGCAGATTCACAGTCTTTTCAGACTAACGGATGCCAACCATATATACATATATATGTGTGTGTGTGTGTGTGTATACATATGTATGCATTCATCTATGCACACACACACACTCACACAAACACACGCGCACACACACACACACATACACACACATACACACACACACACACACACACATATATATATATATATATATATATATATATATATATATATATATATATATATATATATATATATATACAAATAGTAAATGAGTATATGCATATATACGTACAGGTATGTGCATACCGACATCCACCTGTATGTATAGGTGCATATCTGGGTACAGGACATTGCAAACAAACGTAGACGAGAAAACACACAAGCCACATAGAGAACATTCTACTTCATCAGCTACCCACGTTTTAACACCGGCGTTTCGACGAGCTTCGGCAGGACGCATCGTTAAAACGGCTCATCCCATGGACCGCAGATTAAATTTGTATACGCAAATTAAATCTTGCCATGGAGGAATGTAGTGGCGGACAAAAAACAAGACAGGAAAACAAACAGAAAAGGCTTTACGGCCAGACGAGAAAAATTATGTGTGTATGAACGCTGTGAAGCACGAACTTGAAAGGGACGAGGTGGTTCGTGTGTTTGCTCGGCGATAGCCAAGGAAGAAAAGGATTATTGACCGGAAGCATGTGACCATGCCGGTGTAAAGGGAAGAGAGAGAGTGGTAGAGGGAGAAACAAAGGGAGGAAGTAGAAGAATAGGTGAGCAACGAGAGGAAAAGAGAAAGAGAGGAAATACGAGGGGGAAAAAAAGAGATACGTAGTAGTAACAGAGGAAGAACGAGAGGGGTAAAGCGAGATACGTAGTAGTAAAGAGGAAGAACGAGAGGGGGAAAAAAAGACAACTTCGTATTGCAGTTTTCCTTCTGTTAATTCATCAATTCGTCCCGTCTGAAAACTAATCATGTGGCTACATGAGTCATCCGCTTCTTCATGAAAGCATTCTATCATATATTACTTCGGCTGTATACAACAATTTTATTTGCCTGATAACTTACGTATGTCTAATTTATATTATTGCTCTACTATTATTTTCTGCACCCAGATGATATCTCTACAGCAACTCTGGGTAAAATCTTATACAAATTTCTATGTGAGAATATAGATAGATTTCATAATTTGTCAAGTGCCTGTACATTTGTAATGAAAATATATGGGAAATTACTTGTAATAGCTATGCAAAGAAAAATGCATTACCTGCAATATCTTGCAGCTTGAGCTGGAACCCGGTGAAACGTAACTAAATCTTGAAAAGAATTGGTTTCACATCTTTTTGCCACAATGAATATAATAAAAATGTAGAGATGAACAAACCACACGAAAAGGTCACTGTAGTAGCCTGAAAAAGGAAAGAAAATTAATATGTGTTTTTCAATGTTAGTTACATGTTGGGTTTCAAAATTTATTCACGCCAATGTTGAGACTATATTACTCAATGTTTAAGAAAACTTCATGTTAATGCCACAAAACCGGTGAAATATATCAAATTCTAAATATCAACGTAATTACATTTTGATGTATTTGACGTACACTCACATCCGGAAGGTAGAATATGAAGATAAGAGTGAACAATCTGGCAAAACCTATGAAACCGAGCGTAATCGCAATACAATCTCCTGTAGTTCAGGTCATCTGAAAAGAAAGGCAGTTCGTGTATGCTAAGTGCAGAAAGAGGAAGTAAATAAGATGTTATATGAAATATGTGTTATTGGCTAGCATATGCAACGGAGCGTAAGCATTGACATATCGATGACTTAATTATATAAGATATGTTCCTAAAACTACTAATTAAAGTGGTGATTACGAATCAGACGAAACGACGCTGCTGTTAATTCAATGTGATACATCAGCGCAGTAACACGAGATATATAACTTGTAGGAATTATATTTAAAACCTCAATATCTCGCACACCAAATTAACTTGTTATTTATTAACTCAGACTTGTATTTTACTCCCGGGCACAAATCATTTGAGGCGCATTGACAAACGAATGAAGGCAATAACAAAAGCACTCACAGACATATAAGTACAAACCGATATATATACATATATATATATATATATATATATATATATATTGATAGAAAGGACAACAAAAGAAAGAAAGAGACCTCGATATTATGCAAACAGAGGAATATATCTGTAAAAATATGACACTTCTTCGGTAGCCATGATAAAACTCCGAGTTTCGGATGCCGGGGTGGGAACCCTTCCCGCTATTTCCCTCCCTTCACTCAGCGGTTTATAGCTCTTTTGTCTTTATTACGGTCAACCACACAGTAATTTGCAATGGCCGGATAACTGAAGAGATAGTGAGGTGGGTTCCCACCCCGACATCCGAAACTCGGAGTTTTATCATCGCTACCGAATAAGTGTCACATATTTTACAGATATATATATATATATATATACATATATATATACACGCACATATAGAAACACACATAGGTATCTATCTTTACATATATATATATGTATATGTATATATATGTATATATACATACATATATATATATATATATATATATATATATATATATATATATATATATATATATATATATATATATATATATATATATATATATATATATATATATATATATATATATATATATATATATATATATATATATATATATATATATACTAGCAAATACAGCCGTCCTTTGGGCGGTGTAATTATTATAATGGTGCACTCCTGTGGACGGTTTAAGTTGAATTAGTCCGCAGTCAGAAGTTGTTTCAAGTTGATAATCATAAAATTTATAATTAGCATTTTCGTTAGCCGTTTATATGGTATTAAGATACTTAGTTAATGAATAATTTTTTTTAATGCAAATTTGGCAGTTAGTAATAAATAAAAGTCCATAAAATGAGATCGCAATTGCAGTTGGTATTAGAGGTCTTATACCTTACTTGAAGCGTTTTGTATGATGTACTTTTTATTTTCGTAATACCTGACACAATCGCATTGAAGCATTTTTTTCAAAGTCATGTATGATAAAAAAAAAAGCAAACATTTCTAGCAAACACGCAAATAGAATAATAGCCTGCGCAAAGATAAATGTAAGAGCATGCTCATGAAACCATGTGGCCTCAGCAGCCACCATGACAAGATCACGCTTACTGTAAATGTATGAATCATTATGATTTGTCAAATAGAATTATTGTTGGATGCCGAGCATAATCAGTCATCAGGTTGAGCACTAACTTATAACTGTTGACTGACTTTAGCAGAACAGACTCTACAGCAGCTATGAGATCAGCAGGTTTCCAGTCTAAGGTTATTTCCCTCGGTCTTTTTTCTACCAGTCTCAACGATCCTGAAACTCTTTATGAACTGTTTTCTGCTTAAGCTACAATAAATAAATTCATCAACACAAACTCCGTTTTCAATAAAAGTATTATTAATATACTGGCAGTTAATGGACTACCCTCCGTTTTCTATAAAGGTCTGGACTAATTCATATATAGGGAATGAATGGTGTTTTTTAGTGCACTAGCAATAGATTGATAGAATCATTAAAGCGTAGCTTTTAGTTAACTCACATTACTTTCTGTATACAACTCACACCGGGATACTTGATATACTTCAGGGATTCAGCAATAACTTGCCAAACAGGTACGTGATACAACACGTGATTCAACACACGCTACTCAAGAAATACGTGACGATATACCTATATTATCATTGTCTGTGTCATAGCATTTTGTCTTTAGGAAGAGGCAATATTTATTAGAGATATAAAGTATGGTGAATGACAGAAATATTAGTTCAGATGAGGGTCTACGTTTTAGTCACATTCTTTCAACATCTATGTTTATATTCTACTAAGGTTGACTTTGGTAATTATTTTTATCGATTTAAGAAAGAAGAAAAAGCAGTCGGATATTACAATTGATTTAATTTACAGAATCAGCACACGAATTTAGAACTTTTTTGCTAATTTTAGAAATCATTATTATTAATAAGCCGATGCGAATGAAGAAAATGTTGAAGACCTCAGTAAATGCTTTTAGTAATTGCTTACACTCGCTTTTTGTCACGAATTCAAATCTCACTTAACTTGTCTTTGAATTTATCTCTCCAAGCTCAATAATATAATTACCCACCATGTATTATGTTAGTTAAATCGGTTCTATTTCTTCGAAAACAAATGCACCAACGGAAGAAATCTTTACACGCGCGCGCGCGCTCACGCACACACACATATATGTATATATATATATATATATATATATATATATGTATACACACACACACACACACACACACACACACACACACATATATATATATATATATATATATATATATATATATATATATATATATATATATATACATACATACATATATATATATATATATATATATATATATATATATATATATATATATATATATATATATATATACATATATATATATATGACATATACACAAACACATCGATATATATGGGGGATGCGTGTGTGTGTCTTGTAGTTATTTAATATTAGAATCATCGTTTAATTTAGGACGATTTACAGTCTTCGGATAGAAAGTACTTTCCTTAGTTTTTGTCTGTTCGAAGCAATTCAAATATTTTCCATGCTGTAGCTGCTTCATTGTTTGCAATGTTCGAGTTACAATGGGATTGCGAAGTGTTATGTAGATTGCAATTTGTTCTTCAATTACGACTGTTATACTTATTCTACTTTTCTATATTATTCCAAACTCTATCTGTATTTCTGAATAGTTGTCTATTTTCTCATCTCTTCATAATAAATATTTTGCTTTCATATCAGAGGAATGCTGATTATTAAACATTGCTGTTTCCGATTTCTAGAATATTAGGTATTTGGAATTTGGCACTGAAGTTTTTTTTTTTTAGTTTTTTTTTTTTTAGATTCTGAAATCATATAGCATTTATTGTTCCTTTCCTTAAATATAAGTCTACAAATTTGTATTAGGTCACGGACTGCAATTCGTTTAACGTTGGGAATTTCTTTGTGTACCGCCTGTATTTTAACTTGTTTTGAATTAGCATTTTCCTCAAAACGCTCTAATTCAGAATGTCTACTGCTAACAAGGTTTCCATAATGATTCTCTTCAAGCAGATTTCACACTGAAATTTTGATCTTTTGTAGATATCAGCATGCTTCCTATTATCCCTTTCATCAAATTTCCTGTACACATCTAATGTCTCTATGTGCTTTATTCTACATCTCTCATAGTGACTATGAAGAAGCCTGTAATGAATTTAATTCTTCTGTTTTGATCATCTTTTTGTTCAACATTGTTTACAAAAAGGATTGTAACATCAACTTCATAAAAGCTTATCGTAATACAAGGGATAAAGATGAAATGCTCCGTATTCTACTTCGTAGATCCATCTTCTATTTTCATCATATAATAATCGTGGCATGTGAGTTTAATTTAGAATAGTGTTACTGTTTTCTTTCCGTGTGTCCGAATTTGATTACACGAATTATGTTTATAAATGACGAACGTATAAAATCCGTTTACCTTGAAAATTGTTTCTTTGTGTTGATATGAAAATAAAATTTCTAGTACGAACATCGTCATCATTATCATTTTATCTTCACCAACATCATGGTCGTCATCACCATCACCACCATTATCAGCATCGAATTCGTTCTTCCAATGTAACGAAGGAAACATTAATGTGAACTTTTTTTTTTTTTCAAATAAATTGCCGGCAAATTCCTGTTAAATCTCGCCCAGTAGCGTAAAATAAGAAGGTTTTCAAACTCATTCACTTATTAACCGTTTTCGCCCGTTGAAGTTTCCATCGGAGAATATTCTCGAATGGACAAAGACGCCTGAGTTACATGGCATAGTTATTTGATAACACCGGGTTCGCTTATTTATGCACTTCTAAATTTTTTAGGTATCGATATCGATTCATAATGCGCTTTATTACACAGGTTTATCAGAAACAATCGATGGTAGATTTTACATATCAGGAGAGAATATCTGATTTGTCTAATTTTGATAAAACCAGAAACAATTATGGCTGAACAAATATTGACGTAAATAATATAGGAATTTAAAAAGGTACACAATTCACCACTTTGAAACAAAATGATGTCATCATTTATTATTTATAATTTATTTATTTTGAGCATGTCTCCGAAAAAGACTGAAAGGCGTGAAGCTAAGAAATCAAAAATATATTTCCATAAAGTTATTCGTTATAATCACTTCAGAAGCGGATATCGAATTTCTGTCAATAATTCGCCGGTATTGCTTTTTACTGCTTTTCACCTGATTCACGGAAAAATTTTATTTGTTGAAGTAAAGATTACCGAGAAATATGTACATGTTGCTGGCGATATTGTGCAGAAATATAAAAGTGATATAAACCATTGACGCTTTAATATCCGTTATTTCTGTTGATACAGCGTTCTACTACTGTCTTTATACTAGTGTAGGCTAAAAGTCCCATAGCCCCATTATGGTAGTTTGTTTTGTATTATATTCTGACATGTAAATAACAGGTATGCCATTTTGATCATAAATACTTTCATTTCAGTTCGACTATTACAGTTAGAGTTTTATTCCTTATCGCTAGATAGAATATTTCCCGCCTGCTTATAGCAATCGCTTAGCATTGTAAGATATCTACATTGTACAGCAAAATGTCCACCGTTATTCTCAATACTCATATCTATTGAATTGTCTGTTGGCTTTATAAACTGCCAAATTTTTGTACCCGAAGATCTATTACTTGCATTGTATAGTTTTCCCTTCTGAATTCGAAAGATATTTAAAATCTAGTAAGTGAGTAAGAAACCACAAAATATATAAATATATTTACTACTCAATAAATGCAGTTAGCAATATGCGTCAATACTTATTCAAAGGCGTTAAATACTGTGTTTTTGAATACTTTTTAACTTGCATTATATTCACAATTGAACATAATATCGACATCATTCTACGCCTTTCTTTACGTAATACCATTATTTTGGATACTATAGTAATTTCGGCAAATATATTGAAAGTCCCGGAAAATTCTCCCCTTCAAACCAAAATTTTCTGAATAGGTATATATTTCGAAAAGAAAACATACCATACACACTTCATCACAGTCACGTCAACTCAAGTACATAGGTAAATAAGAAAAACAGAGAAAGATAAATACACACGCAAACGCGCGTGTGTGTGTATGTGTGCGTGTGTGTATGTGTGTGTGCGCGTGTGTGTGTGTGTGTGAATGAGTGAGTGGGTGTGTATAGATAAATATATATATGTATGCATATAAATGTGCGTGTCTATATATATTTAAGGATATATAGAGAGATAGATACATACATACATACTATATATATTATATTATATTATATCTATGCATAAATCAGTAAATACACATACACGTGCGTATCATATGTATATATATATATATATATATATATATATATATATATATATATATATATATATATATATATTATAGCTATTTAATGCGTATGCATGCATGTACCTATCTCTATTTCTGTGCATGTATTATTGACGTGGGTTAGCATAATAAACCTTTCAGCTATGTTGAATCTCGAAAAACGTGTTATAATACCGCTTCACTTCGACAATGTTACCGAAATATATTCGTCTATTTATGTTATTTACAGCAAATGCATTATTTACCTTTAACTGTAATCGTACACATCTCTATTATTAGACGATTCCAAAGCCAGTACTATGGGATTTTTTTTCTTCTTTTCAGGTGAACAGAAAAAAAAACTATATAAAGAATTGTACAAATATTTTATGGCTTGACGACAGGTTAAACGAGAAAGTGAATCCTTTCTTGTCTTTTTATTTATTATGTTTCTAGGGACATGAATATCTTACGATGTAGAAGTGACAAAAACAGTCAATAAATATTAGGAAAAGACGTGTCACCACCTGGATGAGAGACATACATTCGATTACAGCTTAATGAAGAATAGTTATGCACACTGTTCAAAATAGATTAAGCATAATAGATTATCTTCCTGAAATAGCGATTATTAATAAAACAATATTTAAATCTTATTTAATATAACTGGTCCAATATACATATTCTTATTCTCCTGTCATTTACCGTTTCAGCATAATTTCTTTTAAAATTATGGCAGCTTCAACGTTTTATAATTTAGTACAGCAGCAGGCAGCGAGCTGTCAGAATCGTCACCATGTCTGATAAAATGCAACATTTCGTTTGTTCTTACGTTCTGAATTCAAATTATGCCGGGATTGAATTTGTTTTTCATCTTTTCAGTGTCAATGAAACGAATACCAGTCGTGCGCTGGTGTCAATGTAGTTGGCTATCCACCCACCTGTTTAGGGTAACATAATGCGGCGAACAGTCAGAATCGTTCGTGTGTCTGACAAAATACTTGACCGCATTTCTTTCGACTCTAACGTTCTGAGATCAAATTCGACCGAGGTCACTTTTAAGCCTTTCATCCTTTCGGATCGACGAAATGAGGTACTAGTAAAGTACCAGGGTTGATGTAATCAACTTCTCACTCGCCTCTAAACTGCAGGCCATACGTAAATTCTTAAAAAATATTTAATATTGTGTAAACATAAATGCTCATATTTATTCCTTTCAAAGATGTCATAACAACAGAGGAAATATACAAATTAATACAAAGAATACTGTATCGCTTAGCCCTATGTCGGTTTCGAATGGCCATTCAATATATTTTCTCACTGCAGAAGTTGTAGAGCCACATTATACAATGCATCTCCCACGTGCGACTCACATGTCTATGCACCTCGACACAAGATATATGGTTGGTAAACGAAGATATTTTATCACACATACATTCTCAAAATGACTGTTCTCATTACACACATGCATACATACTGTAATACAAATGTTATATGTTACTTCTTTCAGTGCGAAAGCAAAAATCAAAACTTTCTTTGTATGTTAACACGCATATTTTTGTATCATACTACATGCTTTCACAACAAAAAGTGAACACAGAACAAACAATATGCTTA
The DNA here is from genome assembly GCF_046866305.1 of Octopus bimaculoides. NCBI lineage: Eukaryota > Metazoa > Mollusca > Cephalopoda > Octopoda > Octopodidae > Octopus > Octopus bimaculoides. Next base: position 38,594,682 of record NC_142935.1, read on the forward strand.
TACACAAGAATGTCTTATGGTGATTCATAGTAACTGTTTTTCTATTTAATAATACGCACCTGAACAGCCAACAGTAGCCGCTATAAGTTTTAAACATTAGATAATGTTAATAATACGTCTAAAAATTTTACAAATATTCATATTTTTATAATCGGTGATGGATAACTGATAACATATATATATATACATATATATATATCAGTGGAAGGGATTAGGCTACTGATGATCCAAGCTAGTAAGTATGCTGTGTGATTGCTGCAAATGGTAAACCACTAGGAACGAAGTTCGCAAGGGGGTGGATCGAATTGGGTATCCGTGAACTACTTCCGAGTCAGCGGATATAATTAATAAGAAGGGAAAAATAAATCCAATGGTGAATCGAAGTAATTAAAAGTAAATGTCTGACAGTTGTTTCTGGGATATCCCAGGAAATGGATCATTGTGTTGATTCACGTTTCCATACATTGCGTATTCTGCCATGGGAGGCAAGTTATATATGCAGTAAACTTCTATAGAGATAATTTGATGTAGAGAAAAGTATGAAGCTCAAGGCTCATAGTTCGTCCTCTTCGAGGAGTATGAAGGTTTATCCATATTTCTGTGAAGGTGTACCTCCTTACGTATAATCACAGATAAGTCCATACTTTAGAAAGCGGGTTGAGAAAATAGCTCAAGCCATTTAATGCTCATAAAGATAATGGGTGAAAAGAGATCAACCATATACACTCTTCAGTGTCCTCACCGCACGCACACACTTTAATATCCTCACCGCACACACCAGTATACGAACACCCCTACACACTGTTCAACTCAGTACACACACTACACACCATTATGCACACTCCCACAACCACACACACTGACATGCACATGCATTCACTCACACATTCCCACTTCACACACACTATTGCACAATATCTACCTACATCATCCCCTCTAACCCCAATCCCACCTCTTCGCACCCCATCTCATCTCCCTCTCCCTCCCCTATTCCCCTATCCCTGTCCCACCTCACATCCCTATGCATAACCCCATAACACAGTTTTCACTCCAAAAAAGCACAAAACGTCCGTAAACAGACAATATACACACACACACACACACAGCACATATAAACACATACAACTTTCGCACACAAACAAACACGATACACATGTACACAGTAGGGCCATAGAAAAACACACTTACACACATGCGCTCACCACTCGATCATGCACATCTGAACTGCTAAACGGAAGCGTTTGCACATGCACGTATACCATAGCCTCACACATATCCTCACATCCATATGCACACATTAGATTACTTGTACACATACACACACAGGCCCGTTAGTTTCTAGACACACAGGCCCGTTCGTTTATACACACACGTGATAACCCCAAACATATGTACACACGTCCATATGCATACACAAAAACACACCAGTACACTACTCCACATAATGTATACACTAGGTTACTTATACACATATACACACACAGGTCCACATAATTTTAAGCTCGTTCACACATACACACTCAAGCACTTAACCCCATTCACACATATACACTCAAGTGAGCATGTCTGCCTTAGTTATTATCTCCCTTTCATTCAGCTTCTTCCTTTTGGCCATTTCATCATGTTGAACCTCTAATCCCTACACATTTTTTCTCGTTTTTTTTTTCTGTCGATCTCTTTCCTTTGCCTGTTTTTTGGAGGGGGAGGCGTTCTTTCTCCGATTGTTTTTTTTTTTCTTAATCCTTTCTGCCGAAGAACTTTTCATTCTTCCCGATCATTAAGATAATACACGTGCTTGTTCCTTCATCTGTCTTTGTCTTTTGTTTTCTGTAAATTTCAACTATATTTTGAACGATACACATGTACACTATAGGATCACGGACACACACACACAATCATACACACGTGAACACACCACCCGCACAAGCACTGACAACTGCTAAGCACAAGTGTTTGCGCATGCACTCACGCAGGCACATACACACATACACACACAGAGACACGATAGCCTCACACATATACAACGTCTATATGTATGTATGAACATATATATATATATATATATATATATATATATATATGATGTAATGTTGTTCATATTTGTTTATATGAAACTAACTGAATGGTAAATCACAATGCACAGATCCAATGTTCTAGATATGCTTCGCTACCATTTAGTTGAAGCCTGCACTTCACACTTCAGTAGTCAGTGATTTATTATATGGCGTATAATGTGTATATTTGCGTATGAAAACTCCCTATTTTTGTAAGCTTTTTTTCTTTGTTATTGTTAGGTTATTCTGTTGTAGGTTAGCGACGATCATGCGGAACTATAATAGAAGGTGCAACCCGCATTTGAGTTTATTCAGCTTCGTATTTAGAAGAATATTACTTAATGTGCACTATATATTTTAAGACAGTAGCGTGTAACTTGGCGTAGATATGCTATATAGTGTAATGACCACATAGACGCAGCTAGGACACTCTCCAACAGGCTCAACTAATACCTTCTTTGGCTCATTTATCTCCGGTGTGTTTCCCAAAGACCAATAAATAGATTTATGAGGTAAATTCTATAGAGTTATTTTATACTGAATCAAATGAAACCCATAAAAATGTGAAGACATCGTGTCCTGTTAAAAGATATATGGGCACGACGATGTTAGGTTTCATTATTACCCATATAAAGGCATGTCTAGAGTTAATCTTGAAAATGATATGAGCAACACTTTTCTACGTCATAATAAATAAATGGAGAAAATAATTTTTTTTTAGAAAGGCGGTTATCTATGGTGTTTTGAGGGTATTCATTTTAATGAGGATATCAAATTGATGTCCTGTAGTTATATATTTGCAAGCTGTCGTTGGATGCCAATTACGAATCTAATGCATTTGGAAACGGAAAAAAAAATAATAATAAGCAACAACAAAAACAATATATCTTTATTTGTCTTCTTATATGAACTAGATTGTAAAGTTATACTTGCATTTTAACTATCACTCTCTCTACTCTTGTCTCTTTGTGTGTGTGTGTGTGTGCGTATGCATATATATATATATATATATATATATATATATATATATATATGTGTGTGTGTGTGTGTATGTATATAGATGTATATATATATCTATATCTATATACATATGTATATATGTATATGTGTATATATGTATATATACACAAGCACACACACACACACAGAAAGAAACAAAAAGACAAACATAAAAGAAAGAAAGAAAGAAAGAAAGAAAGAAAGAAAGAAAGAAAGAAAGACACACAGCTAGAGGGAGAGCATAATGGTTTTGCTTCTCATATCAGGGTGTTGACAAATAGCTACAGATAATCATATTTATACCACTCTTCTAAAGTACGTACACACTTTGAACAAAATTCACTTGAGCCTCAAAGCAGATAATAGTTCTAGATTTAATTTTGCTAACGTTTTGCATATATTGATATACGAACGACGTTTAAATCCTTCTAATTTTCCGCAATTATCTTCCAACTGTTTGAATTGAATTGCTACGCGCGTTTCTTTAATTTTTTGCAACTCAGGAATAGAGTCCATATAATTAAGGCAATTAATTTTCGATAGATTGTTGTCTTACCTAGGGAAAATTTCTGTTCAGAATGCAAATAATTAAGGAAGTCAATCTTCGATATACTTTAATCTTTTCTAGAGGGGTTTAATTTTCAGCTCATTCATACCAAAAACCTGGAGCTTCCTTGCTTTATAAGGCTTAGGGAAGGGTTATTTTCATTTCGTCTCCCAGTATTAATATCTTAATACGATGATCTACAAATCGTATCATTTACGATTTTAAAAATATCATCCCTACTTCGTGACAAAATTCAAAATGTTCATCATTAGATATGTCACTTTACCATTACACTTAATCTGTAAGAATACTGAGATGAAGCACGCTTAGTCAAATCAAGTGTTCATAATATCACAATTTTCATGACAAATATGTAAAGTTCTATATGTGTATGAAGTAAGTCTTGTAGTTACTTGAATACAATGAGATGTTACCAATTAAACGTGAGTGCTACCTAGAGAGTCGATGACACTATTAATATCTTGCTATTTTTTCATGTTTTAGTCATTGGATTTTACTCAAACTGGAGCTCTGCTTTGTACGATTAATCGAACAAATCAGCCTATTACTTTCTCAGATCTGGTAATTATTCCATTGGTATCTTAGCCAAGCAGATAAGTTAGAGATTGTAAAGAAAGCAACCCTGGTTGTGAAGCGGTGAAGTTACCAACATAATCAGAAAACCAGATGCCCGCTCGAACATGCGCACACAAATACACACACACACACACACACACACACACACGCTTAGTCAAATCAAGTGTTCATAATATCACAATTTTCATGACAAATATGTAAAGTTCTATATGTGTATGAAGTAAGTCTTGTAGTTACTTGAATACAATGAGATGTTACCAATTAAACGTGAGTGCTACCTAGAGAGTCGATGACACTATTAATATCTTGCTATTTTTTCATGTTTTAGTCATTGGATTTTACTCAAACTGGAGCTCTGCTTTGTACGATTAATCGAACAAATCAGCCTATTACTTTCTCAGATCTGGTAATTATTCCATTGGTATCTTAGCCAAGCAGATAAGTTAGAGATTGTAAAGAAAGCAACCCTGGTTGTGAAGCGGTGAAGTTACCAACATAAACAGAAAACCAGATGCCCGCTCGAACATGCGCACACAAATACACACACACACACACACACACACACACACACACACACACACACACACTCTACACACACACTCCACACACACACACACACTCCACACACACACACTCCACACACACACACACACTCCACACACACACACACACTCCACACACACACACACACTCCACACACACACACACATGCACATATATATATTCATACACAATGGACTTCTGCACAGTTTCCGTCTACCAAACTCCCGCACAATGCATTGGTCAACTGGGGGTGGGTTTGGGGCTATAGTAAAGAAAACAAAAACTCTTGGTCAAATTGACGCTTTGTGGAACTGAAGCTGAAACCACATGGTTTCGGATTCATCTTCTTAACATACTGCCATGCATACGCCTATAAAGGATAATGGAATTTAACTTCTTGAAGATATCACTGACAACGTAATCAGCGACAGTTCAGTATGTCCTGGACAGATTTCGTTTTCGCTTCCTTCGTTCTTGATCTTGTTTGCGCTTTATTAACTGGGTTTTTTTTATCAACGTTGAAACTATTATCATATATGAGAATATTCAGAAAGTGATATGCACTGCATCACTAACGTTTTCTGCTTCATTTTTCTAAATATGCTAATTTTCACTCACAATGTTGCACATTGATATCCTTACTGGAATCATCTAATTATTACTTTGGTAATTATGGAGTAATCTATAATTGTTTAAGCTGGTAGTAAAGTTCTCTCCGTGCACAAGGAAAGGATAAAAAAAATATCAATGATTGAATAAGTGTATTTCTATTTAACACCAGATTATATTTTATTACATTGTTCATAATGATCGCATTAAATATCTGGACATTCTTAAACATCATACAACACACGGTCGTCTATCCAAAATTTGTCTGGACTCCGGGCTCATTTCCCAAATCTACAGGTATTAATTCATATGAGGAAAATATTCATAACTGAATCTCAGTGTTCGAAGTGTTGCTAAGTAGTGTATATTCCACAGAAAACACTGCATTGTCTTATCGATTCTTGCCTCTACTAATAAAGTAATTTGACTAAAGTAATTTCGTTTACTGGCAGCTGCATGAGTGTCCATTACAACTATTACCAACTCATTAATACATTCATATCAGATAAATTTTCTGATAAAAGAGAGCCTCGACTCGGTGTTGTTGGTAGGATGCCAGGAATGCTTACATAAAGCACTGATCTTCTTGGGTGAAGATATGTACTTCTATGATAGCTGCAGCCCTGTTAAAAAGCAACGGGAGTTGCTAAATAAATAAGCTATATGCTACGAAAATGTGACGTATGCACGCCCCTGTATTTAAATGCATACATAGATGCACGCTGCAAAAATCTATGTGTAGCGAGCAGAAATCGGATGTTAAAAAGGAGCTCGAAATCTACAATTTAACATATACACATACAATCACACACAAACAAACGCACGGCACGCACACGCTCACACACACATACACACATGCACACATACATATTTCCCCGGTTTTTACACGAGACCTATGTGTGTGTATGTGACTATAACTGCGTTATTTAGTTCCCTTTTCCTATTTTAGAAAAGCTAATTGATTTTAGCGGGGTTGGTATACTAGACGTTCATCATACAACATAACTTTACACGTCAGCTCGTATATATATAAATCGGAAACAAAGTTAACCTCCTTCTATAGATGTAATTCCATGGTTAAACTCTATTGTAGATAAACATACCCGTTTCATACAATCTGATATCTCCAACTATTATGAATCCATCTCACCTATCCTTCTAAATAGAGCATTAATATTTTCCAGCAATTTCGTCAACATTTCTAGTTCAGACTTGAAGAGAATATTAGCCGCACGAAAGACTTTAATAAACTTTAACGGACATAATTGGGTTAGCTCTGATTCATTAGATCGTTTTGACATAACCATGAGATCATTATACTCGGCTCAGGTAATTAATTTAGTAGGCTTATATCTCTTGTCCCAAGTAAAAGATAGTTTCCCTAAATTATCGGGTCTAACGTAATTTATATATGCACCGTCCTCAACACGTTACACAATTCTACAACTATGTATATCGGGCAAACTATAAATTTTAAACAGCGATACGCTGCGCATCTCAATTCTTTTAGATATGAGAAACACAGTAAATTCACAACACTCACCAGTCACATACATCATCTCAGAAATAAAAATATTCCATATATCTTGTCATGATTCATAATAGATTCAGAGCTTCCAAACCAGGGTCAACACTCAGCCTGTTGTAAGTTATGTCTAAACGAGGCATTCCATTTATTCAATCACACCGGTTCAATATTATTAAATAAATATTATGAGGCTCTAAGTACATGCAACAACCGCTTTTTTCATGCCCTCAAATTTTACCACAAATCTAAATGTAACCTAAATCACCACACAGTATATCTCCCGAACACCCCTTAGGGAATCCCTAGCAAACCTATTTGACTTTCCATTGTTTCCGTTTTTACTTATTTAGCTCACCAATCTTATTTTTTTATTATTTAATAATACATATATGGGCATGTATACATGTTTGCCTGCATATGTCTGGATGTTTATATATATATATATATATATATATATATATATATATATATACATAATAATAATAATAATAATAATAATAATAATAATAATAATAATAATAATAATAATAATAATAATAATAATAATAATAATTGCTGCACAAGACCAAAGCCTCCCCACCAGAAATTACCAAAAACACATAATGGAAAGAAATATAACAAGTAACTGTAGAATATGTGGAGAAGGACAAGAAACAATAAATCATATTATCTCTGGCTGCCCAGTCCTGGCTAAGAAGGAATATATTCACAGACATGACAGAGCTGGGACGTATATACACTGGAAGCTATGCCAACACTATGGAATAACAACAGAAAAAAGATGGTATAAACACACGCCAGAAAAGGTCACAGAAAACGAGAAAGTAACCATACTCTGGGATATGCCAATACACACAGATAGAGAAATTAAGGCAAATAGACCAGATATAGTTGTCAAAGATCATGAAGAAAAAAAATGCTTTCTAATTGATGTATCAATACCAGCAGATGACAACGTTTCTCGAAAAGAAATGGAAAAACTTTCAAAATACAAAGACCTGGAAATAGAGATAACTCGAATGTGGAGTCTAAAAACAGAAACAATTCCTATCATAGTAGGTGCCTTAGGTATAATAAAAAAAATATTCAGACAAATACATAACAAAAACACCAGGACTTACAAATATATATAACATACAGAAAATTGCACTACTGGGTACTGCACACATTCTACGCAAAACACTTTCAATACAGTAAACATAAGAGTACCACAGCAAACCACAGCACATACCCAAGGCACACAGAGCTGCGCTCGGTAGTGAAGTGAAAGCACGTTATAAAAATAAAACTACTGAACAATAATAATAATAATAATAATAATGATGATATTAAATTTCAGGGTAGTAAAACATTTTTTAGAAATTTATGGGCTGTGTGGTAAGTAGCTTGCCTATCAACCACATGGTTTGGGTTCATTCCCACTGCGTGGCACCTTGGGTAAGTGTCTTCTTCTATAGCCTCGGGCCGACCAAAGCCTTATGAGTGGATTTGGTAGAAGGAAACTGAAAGAAGCCTGTTGTATATATATATATATATTTATATATATATATATATATATATATATATATATATATATATATATATGTATGTATGTAGGTATGTGTGTAGGTATGTATGTATGTATGTATGTATGTATGTATGTATGTATGTGTATATGTTTGTGTGTCTGTGTTTGTCCCTCCAGCATCGTTTGACAACCGATGGTGGTGTGTTTACTTCCCCGTAACTTAGCGGTTTGGCATGAGACCGATATAATAAGTACTAGGCTCCCAAAGAATAAGTCCTGGGGTTGATTTGCTCGACTAAAAGGCGTTACTCTAGCATGGCCGCAGTCAAATGACTGAAACATGTAAAAGAGTAAAAGAGTACCAGTGACCTAGCGTGTAGAAAAAATTGTCAATAGACTATATATCATTCATATTAATACAGTGCACATTTAAACACATAAGAGGACGTCTAACACGCCATAATAGGACATCTAACACGCTAGAAGGAGTAGTTAAAATCCAAACCACTATTAGGGTAATTTCGAAAGGGAATGCAAAATAAAAACATTTACCATCTATTTCCTCTCTTCAGCAAATAAAGTAATTTGCTTGGCGAAGCTCTCATCAGCAGGAAAGTCAAAGATTAACATATAAGCACAAGGCAATACAGACATGCTTCGTGCTTACATGTTACAATTTTTCAAATCCACCGCGCATGCGCAGTTTTTTTATCGGCAGCAAATAAAAATAATGCTGTTTTTCTTCCAAAATTAGTCAAAAAAATTATTATTAATAAATTTCAGGGTAATACAAATTTATTTAGAATGTTTTTACTACCAGTGGCCTAGCGTGTAGAAAAACTAGTCAATAGACTATATGTTAGTCCCGAACTGTAACAGCCAGGTTCTCTTCAACAGTGGCTTCCAATGCATCAGGATTTAACTCTCTTAGCCGCCCTTATCTTCATTTATTCTGCAGACTGTAGTCCCCATTTCTGACTCGTGAAGTTCATCGTCTTCATGATTTTTCCGTCACCTTCATCATCACCATGACTGTTTTGGAGTAACTTTGCTGATTCACTTGCACCATTCCCGTTTTCAAATTCATGATGAATGATTTGACTAATATGTTATTTGCTTAGATTGAACATCGGCTAATACAACTTTAATTTTGATAAAAATTACATGATCTGAAAGAAAATAAGAGAAAATGATATATTAATGATTTCGTCGTATTTCAAATAGAATTGAGAAATTAAACACCTTCCGTTAAAAACAGATGTATGTGTGTGCATATTTATGTGTGTGTGTGCATATTTATGAGTGCACGTGTGCGTGTGTACGTGTGTATGTATTTATCAATTTTTCTTGTATACCCCTGTCAGTGATACGACATATATACATTGTAACGTTATTCTTCTTATCCCATGAAATCCTATAACGTTCAAACCTTGGCGATAGAGTATGGTATATCTTACAGGATATCATGTGACAGTATAGCTACACTAAACGTAAATGAACTTGATTTAATTTAGAAGCCACAAAGCTTGAGGTGTTGTTAGATTGTTGCTCTTACTGTTCTTGATTTTGATTTTTACTGCCATCACAGTTTCCAATGTCATTCTGTCTCTGTTTGGAAAAACAAAAGTGTCTTGCTTTTCGGTATAGTCTTTCAATGTCTATATTACCTGTTGCATTTGTTTGAAAGAATACATAGCAATAAAATGAATAAAATCGCCTCGTTCTTCAAAAATGTAGACCCCGACTATTTCACTCAGATTGCATAACCACATTCTCTAGACATTGGTTATGAATCGAGTATAGATATGGTCAAAATCCCACACCATTATTTCAGCTGGCAAAATTCACAATTGAGCCTAGAGAATAAACCCATTATATTTTGGACAATTTAAGATTCAAGATTTCTATCAAATGGTATAAATGGATTAAGATTAATTCATGCTCATTCTTGTTTATAAGCGTCATCATTTTAAATGCTTGAAAGTTATTTTCTCATTAGCTAATTAAGTGCAGGGAAGTGGACCTAATTTCGTGTATATGCATATACATAAATATAGAACCCGTTGAGAAGTGCATATGGCAACTTAGATATCAGTGCGTGCATATGTATGTATGAAAACATAGAGACATGTATGTGTGTGTGTGTGTGTGTGTGTGTGTGTGTGTGTAATATATGCGTCTCTTTCCGAATTGTATGAACATAAAAAACACATATATGTACATATATATATATATATATATATATATATATATATATATATATGCATACATACATATATATATGTATATATAAAGAGAGAGATATATACATATATGTATATATCATTACATATATTTATACATATATGTACATACGTATGTATGTACGTAAGGACGTATTTACGTACGTACTTACGTGTGTATATATATGTAAGTATGTATGTATGTATACATATATGCATGTATGTATGTAATTGCGTGTCAAAATATTTTACAGAATATCAGTACGATTACCTTCCTGCCACATCCTGTCTACATCTTTACACAGAGATTCACTTCGTTAGCACTTCCGTCTCGTCTATGTGTTACTGTTATGATACTATTACTGTAGGAATAATAAATTTAAAGAAATGTTCATATCTTATGTTGAACAAATGAAACGACTTTCTTGTTTCACGAGTCTATAAAACTGGCAGTTCTAAAACTTGATAAGTAATGATGAAGTGAAATAACTCTGAATTACTTATCAATTTTTAGAACTGCCAGTGTTATAGACTCGTGAAACACGTACGTCGTTTCAATTGTTCAACATAAGATACGAAAATATCTTTGAATTTATTATTCCTTCAGCAAGAGTATCATAAGAGTAACACACACAAACACACACACACATATATATATTAAAGATTAATAGAGAGATCGGAATGTACTAAAAAACAAAATTTATTACCACAATAATTGTTCCATATTTTGGGTGCACTACTCCCTCCCTTGTGGGAAATGTGGGCGTAGAATGATGCAATAACATCAGATTCAACGCACAGTTCATCGAAGACTCCTCAGGTGGGATAATACAGTTTTAAGCAGGCTTTAAGCAAAACTGAAATGTAAACCATATTATCCCACCTGAGGTGTCTTCTATGCACTGTGCGTTGCATCTGGGATTATTGCATCGTTCCACGCCAACAAGGAAACAGTGCACTTTAAAGATGGAACAATTGTCGTGGAAATAAATTATTTGTTTTTGGTACATTCCGTCTTCTCTTTTAAGTCCACCCAGGAATTCCTGGAACTGATACAACGATGATTGCAAAGTATCGCTAAAAATGCTCGGTAGCCATAACTGGTGAACGTGCTCTGCGAATACACGACCTGGACTTATCCTGAAACAAGGTTTGGATACTGAGTTTAACATGTATCTTCTTAATCTTAATTCTTAACCCTTAAATTTGACACACATACACATTTATATATATGTATAACTTTGTAGTGTAATATATGTATTGATAGAATCCTGTGTCTATAACAGGAAGCTCCGCTTGCGGACTCGGCTACTATACCAAAGTGTAATCCTGTTCAGAGAAATGAAGTCTCAAGACACAGGGAAGGTGAGACGTTCCCAAGATCATTAAACACTCGCTGAAGCACATCAACTGGTGTCTCAAAACAGAAGCAGAATGAAACTTCCTTAAGATCAGCAAAGGCATGCTGCAGCATATCAATTGGGGTCTCAAGAGAAAAAGCGAGATATAGACTTTCTGAAGATCAGCAAAGCATGTTGCAGCACATCAAATGAAGTCTCAAAAGAGAAATTTGATGATACTTCCCAAGAGCAGCAGACGCATGATACGGTATCTGAAATGAAGTCTCAAGATAGAAAGATGAGTCTTTCCCAAGATCAGCAAATGCATGCTGCAAGCACATCGAATAGAGTCTCTAGACAGAAACGAGATGAGACTTTCTCAAGATCAGCAAAGGCATCCTGCAGCACGTCAAATGAAATCTCAAGACACAAGGCAGATGAGACATTGCCAAGATCAGCAAAGGCATGCTGCAGCACATCAAATGTAGTTTCAAGGCAGAAACGAGATAGGATTTTTCCCAAGTTCAGCAAACGTATGCTGCAGAACATGATATGGACTCGCATTACAGAAGCGAAATGAGAATTTCTCAAAATCAGTTAACGCATGCTGCCGCACGTCAGATGGAGTCTTAGAAAGGAATGAGACATTCTTAAGATCAGCAAATCCATGCTGCAACACGTCAAACGGAGTTCAAGGGTGAAACACGATGAGGCTTTCTCAAGACAAGCAAAGACAAGCTACTATATATATATATATATATATATATATATATATATATATATATATATATATAGTAGCTTCTAAACTGAAGTGAAGGTAGCATGTTCTTTGTCTAACTCCTTACCTCCTTGAAGGTTTTAGATAAAATTATACAAATGTGTCCATCTGTTTAAATTTGATTAAATTAAATTCTGTCTTTTTCACCCTCCGCAAAAATTTCCAAATTTTAATTAACTTGCTTGCGGGAAGGACTGCTCCAACGAAGTCGCGTATTGTCCTTGACTTCGAAAAGCGGAGTAGATGGGGCAGGGACAACTGAAGAAGGGTAATATTCTTTATGTTGCATGTCTCGTTTCTCTGTTTTTTTGTTTGTTTTTTTTTCGTTGTTCGAAAAGAAGTTCGTTTTCTGTCTTCGTCTTTATGTTTTCGTTTCTCATTGCGTTTAACGTTTTCTGTGATGTCCTGTACCCATATATGCTTGTATGTATACATATAAATGTCGGTATGTACATATATGTATGGATATATGCATATAATTGTATATTATATATGTTAGCATATATATATACAATATTATCAATAAAATCCAAAGCACACACACTCATAGATATATGTATACACAAAAGTGCATATCTATACGCATAACTAGTTAGAGAGTCGCATAGATGGATAGAGAGAGAGAGAGGAGGAGAGAAAGAGATCGTCATTGTTTATTCTGTGATATAGTATAAATAGGAGGCGAAATGGCCCAGTGGTTAGGGCAGCGGCCTCGTGGTCATAGGATCGCAATTTCTATTCCCAGACCAGGCGTTGTGAGTGTTTATTGAGCGAAAACACCTAAAGCTCCACGAGGCTCTGGCGGGGGGGGGGGGGCGAACCCTGCTGTACTCTTTCACCACAACTTTCTCTCATTCTTACTTCCTGTTTCTGTTGTGCGTGCAATTCAAAAGGTCAGCCTTGTCACACTGTGTCACGCTGAATATCCCCGAGAACTACGTTAAGGGTACACGTGTCTGTGGAGTGCTCAGCCACTTGCACGTTAATTTCACGAGCAGGCTGTTCGATTGATCGGATTAACTGGAACCCTCGACGTCGTAAGTGACGGAGTGCCAACAACAATAGTATAAATAATCATTTCCAATATTGCGGTTCACTTATCACGCCCTCTGTACATTGCGGATTTTTGTGACGAATATATGAAAATTTATATCACTGACACCTCAGTATATCGCGGGTTCCTGCGACCGATAGGTATTTATACATCCTTTAGATTTTAACTATTTTTGTGGTAAAATGAGCATTTTCACGCCTAATCATTAATGAATGAAAATACAGCACAGTGTTAAATTGTATAACGCATTAATTAAAATATATTAAAAGAAAACACGTAGTGTACCGTAGATGAGATCTCTCAACGAGAGATATACAGTACATTAAAGTAAAGGTTATTTGCTAACATAATATGACAGACACGTTTGGGATGAATCTTACTGTTATTTTAGCTCCAGGAAACATCGTCTCCAGCTGGCTGTACGACACGCATCTGTGTCCTTATATTTTCGAACAGGGGAGTTTAACATCCCCACCTAATATAAAGCAATATCTGTGGACCGCGGTTTCTGGAATACTTCACTTCTTCGGCAGAGAATAACAGCTTGGCTGAGATGGCGGTGCTAAACTCCCGTTCGAAAATATATAATTTTCAAAGTGATACACTATCACTGATCTACTAAACAGAAACTTTATCATTTCTAAATCTCTCGCTGAGAGATATACAGTAACAGTACTTTAAAGTAAAGATTATTTGCCAACATAATATGGCAGTCCTGGATGGGATAAATGTTGCTGTTGTTTCAGCCCGAAGAAACATCATATCAGGCTTGCTATAGTACGGTACTGTTTCTACTTCGCGGATTTTCACCTATCGCAATGGGTTTTGGAACATAACACTTGCGATACTCGAGGGATTTCTGTATATAATATATAACTTATGTATTATACCTTAATTTGTGCACATAGATAGATAGATAGATAGATAGATAGATAGATAGATAGATAGATAGATAGATATATAGATAGATAGACAGATGTGTGCGCGCGTGTGCGTGTGTGTGTGTGTGTGCCTGTATCCATATCGTGGGAAAGAAAAGAAAAGTCAAATAGCAAGCAAGTTACTGGACGATCAGAAATGACATTATTAGAAAATCCATACATATCCATATTTAGACTTCAAATTATGGCCTAAGTCGTAGCATGTAAAACATGATTGGCGATATATCGAATAATCGGAATAATAAAAACAGAAAATCGACAACAAATGCAGATATCGGAATTTCCTACTCAGCAAATACGCAATCATTAGTCGACGTTCTACACTTGTTTAAGATGATATCACAAATATGTTGCTATATATTTTCAGTATCATTACACGGATATGTTATTAATCACCAATGTCTGTGTGTGCTTGTGTGTGAGTGTGTATGCCTCTGTGTGCGCGCGCGCATATTTGATTGTGTGCGTGCGTGTGTGTGCGTGTTTGTGTATGTTTTCTTAGTTTATTGAAGGTATGCTAATTCCTACCTCGAGTTTCACTAAGAAATATTCCATTTTTGGTTTGTTTGTTTGTTTTTTTTGTTTTGTTGTTTCTTTTTTTTTTAATAATTGTGTTTGAAAGTTTGTTTAACGACAACTCGGAATAGATTCATTTGTGAATAAACCGGAAACATCAGTCAGTAATAAGTGTTATAAATCAAAAATTGATACTCATTATTTGATAAGAAAAATAAAGAGACGTTCTATCTACTTCGATCTCAGTTCAGTATTTTGCAATAATATCTTTTCTTCATTTTGATTTTTAGTTGCGATGTTGGGTCTGGACTTTTTGGTTCATTTTTTTTTTAAATATAAATTTTAGGTAATGGCTTTTTACTGTAAGAGCGAAATTTAATTGATTTCTTAATTTTTTTTCCTCTTCGTTAGCTTCTTGTTGCTGGTTATAATTGATTCATATTTGTTTTTGTTCATTCTTTGTTTCGTGCTTGTTTGTTAAGTTGCTTCGTTTCATTTGCTATATTTGATTCCGTTTCTGGAATCTATATAAATAGGTTCTTGGTAAAAACAGAGTTGTTGAAATCGTTGTCAATTAAAAATTAAACACATTGTACTTACAAACTATAGTCCTCATTCAAATTCGTTGCCTCAGTAGTTTTGCGCTAACTCAGGACAATAAGCTTGTCTGTAAATATAATAGAATAATGTCTTCTTATATACAGTGTATATAACCTTTAGAGATACGAACATTGATAAATGGATACACGAAGCAGGAGAATCAGCAGCAGTAGAAGTAGAGTTTCTTTTTTCTTTTTGTTTCAGTCGTTGTGTTAGGAATGTCTGCTATTGAGGTTGATTTGGAATTTATTTCAGTAGTTTTAGTGACGATTTTTGTGGTGGTGCTGGCGTGGGTGGTGGTGCTGGTGCTGGTGCTGATGGTGATGGCACTGGTGATGGTCGGCTTGTTTTTTGTTTTTTTTTTGTCTTCTACGAGTAAGTACAGCGATGTTTTTGAAGTATTATCACACGAAAATGCTAGTTGTGGGAATGGTGGTTTATATTAGAAGTGTGTAATATGCTATATTGTGACGGCTTATGACAAATGTCAAAGTTAGTCAAAGTGATAGTTACAATGATGCTGATAGTGTTGTGAAAATGGAGCAATGGTTCACATTCTTTACTAGTGATATGTAGGAGTACATTATCTAAGACACTCTTTATTTAAAGCAGGGGTTCACATGATCCTTGGGGATACAAATTATCCTTGGAGGTCCACATGACCATTGGGGTTCATAAATGATATTGTTGTTAATATCTTCGTGCGATGAATTGGTTATATTTCTGCAATACACAAAATATTTGAAAAATTTTCTCATATTAGTTCCTAATATCTAATTACAGAAATATGACGGAGTTTCTTCAAACATCGAATAAGTATGAGGGTCCAGGGGAGTAAAATACGAACCAAATGGGTCCATTGGCAAAAACTGGTAGATAAGCACTGATTCCAAACGTTAGGGTGTGCTTTTAAGTAGATTTGGCTTGTATTTCTAGCAGATTGGGTGCTGTCGATGTTACATAAGTGTGCTCTGGATGTTACAAAAATGCGGTAGGTTGCAGTGGCATTGTTATTGATAATGGTGTTATACTGATGTTAGTAATGGTAGTGGTGGATTAGGAGGAGAGTGTTGCCTCGTTGTTATTGATGTTATTAGTATAATGGTAAAAGGTAGTGTTAGTTTTGTTCTTGTTGTAGGTGGTGGTTGTGTTGGTGGTGCTATTACTAATAATAGTATTGTACTAAAATATAGTAGCAGTCTTTTGGCGATGATATTGTTCTAGGTAAAATTTACTAGTATAATATAGTGTTAGTGATGTTGCTACTCCAAAATATTAGTTGCTTTTGTTGGTAGTGATGCTCATTTAGTTTGCAATTCTGTTGGCAATGTTCTTTGACACTAATGATAATAGCGATGGTATTTGCAGTGTTGGTGTTGTTGGTTGTTTGTGGCTGGTGGATAGTGTTGATGGTGACGTTGAGTCGTGATTGTTCTAAAGATGAAACATCATTTGTAACATAGAACAAACTGTCGAAAGTTGAATAACATATCTCGTATTAAGCCAAAGAACAAGTCATTAGCAAGCGACAAGTCATTATGGTACTGTGAAAATAAATAAATTGATTGATTGATCGATCGATCTTAACTTTTTACGGTAGAGCACAGCTTAAAGAGAGCTACTGCTTTCATTTTTTAAAAATAAAATTGTACATTATTGATTAAATTTTACCATGTACAATGCCAGTATTTGTAGTTCAGTGTGTATAGACAATTGAATAAATTATCATTCAATATTATTTCTACTTATTTAATTAAAAACTCAATTACTGGAAGGTAAATTAAGCCGGTATGCAATCTGAATTGAAGACGCAAAACTAAAATAAAATGTGAAGTATTAATTCCCGTTCTTTTATATAACAGTGAACCACCCTCTAGTAACTGAAATAATTTTGATCATATTATTATACAGAGAACATAAAATAATTAGTTTACATGATTGATTATAACCTTAGGTGTATACTAGGGTACTGTATTGTTTGAGTGGCGCATAAAACCTCTTATAATCCAAGCAACCCTTTGCCCTTTAAGTATTCAGGTGTTAAAATGAAGTGCTATTGTAATTTAGATAAAATGTGACGGAACTCATATATCAGGCATGACAACATTTTTCGAGTACAGGACTGCAAATGACATAGCTCATCATCAGGCGGGCCGCAATACTAAAATATTCAGGGTAAATTTTCGTTGGTTTTCCATTCAGGAAGTCCTGCGGGCCGCAGTTTAACCAGGACGATATATTTGAATAAATCTCATATATGATTTGAAATATTTCAAATAATTATGAGACATAGTTCAGTAAAAAAGGGAACGATTATATTCTTGATAAGAGATAGTACTTTTTCACAGGGAACATTTTACGCAGCATGACTTTAAAAAATTACATTAGCCTGCACTAAAGCAGTGTCGTGTCTACACATTTGTTCAGCCGGCCTCAAATAAAGAGCCAAATCTTGATCAAATCAAACGCTATTGCCTTAAGAATTGTTGGCACACTGTCGCTTACGACATCGAGGGTTCCAGTTGATCCGATCAACGGAACAGTCTGCTCGTGAAATTAACGTGCAAGTGGCTGAGCACTCCACAGACACGTGTACCCTTAACGTAGTTCTCGGGGATATTCAGCGTGACACAGTGTGACAAGGCTGACCCTTTGAATTACAGGCACAACAGAAACAGGAAGTAAGAGTGAGAGAAAGTTGTGGTGGAAGAGTACAGCAGGGTTCGCCACCATCACCTACTGGAGCCTCGTGCAGCTTTAGGTGTTTTCGCTCAATAAACACTCACAACACCCGGTCTGGGAATCGAAACCACGATCCTATGCCCGCGAGTCCTTTGCCCTAACCACTAGGCCATTACGCCTCCACTGCCTTAAGAATAAGACGGTTACATTAGACAATGCAGTCCTAAACATATTTTTGAAAAGTAAGAAGCATTGATCTCTGTTAAAATCTCTTTACGCGAATGCTTTGGCCTGAAATATATTTTACAATATGTGTAGACTGTCTTTAAAACACTTGTGAAGGTATAACAGTTCCGTTCCGATTCATTTTGCTTCACCTCATTCCACTTTTTAGGTGTAGTTTGCACAGAAGCAAGGAAATCTTTAAATATAGATTCTACATAACTAAGAAACGCCTTGTAACTGTAAAACTCGAACATAGTTTTGAATACAGAATATATATATATATATATATATATATATATATATATATATATATATGGGTGCGTATGCGTTTACACATGCGCGTGTAACGTTGTTTATGCAAAGAGGTGGCAGCGTGTCGGACAGAATGTGCTGTGACGTTTGTTCCAGTTATTAAAGTTATGAGTTCAAATCCATTCAAAGTCAACTTTTGTCTTTCAACATTTCAGACTAATAGAGCCCTCAGTGCACAGCCAGCTCTCTATCACACATTAGATATTCTGCAGCAGCAGCAGCTGTAAGAAAGCCAAGAAGAATCCCTGACTCATCTCAATTTCATGGGCGCTTCAAAGAAATAGCAAATGTAAGACATGTGCTCGACTGAGATTGGCGGCCATCAATTTTTATATACGCGTGTGTGTGTGTGTGTGTGTGTGTGTGTGTGTGTGTGTGTGTGTGTGTGTGTGTGTGTGTGTGTGTGTACGTGTGTACGTACGTGCGTGCTTGGGTGTCTGCGTGTGTGTGTTTATTTGTTTGTCTAATTGAAATTTAAATCAAATATCTTGCAATAGATATGTCTTTTAGCAGAATGTCTTTTAATTTTAAGAGTTTTGGCTATACTACTTCTTAATTAAATAGAGTGCTTTACGGTAGAGCTAACATTTTGGAAACTTGTGTCTCTTGAAATTGTTCTGGTTAATTCTTACGTAATAAATATTCTCTATAAAAGCATCGTTTCTCAAGGCATCATTATTTTAATTTAAAAATGGTTAAATTATTGAAAATGTATAAAGACGAATTTCCATATTCTTCGAATAATACTTAAGATGCCTGACGGTTGTTTCATCATCATCATGATATAGCTGTATATTATTCCATTTACGGTAAGGATATCAATTGATAATTTCTATGATTGTAAAGAAATCTATGAAACAACGACTGTGTTAAGC
This sequence comes from Octopus bimaculoides, assembly GCF_046866305.1. Taxonomy (NCBI): domain Eukaryota; kingdom Metazoa; phylum Mollusca; class Cephalopoda; order Octopoda; family Octopodidae; genus Octopus; species Octopus bimaculoides. The sequence continues at coordinate 38,614,611 of NC_142935.1, forward strand.
TGCGAGTCTTTTGTAATCTTTCAATCAAATTCTTTGTACAGTTTAATAAAACCATTTTGTAAAATTGTCCTTGTGATGAGTATGTATTGCTAATGATAATTTAACAATCAAATTAATATATTCCGTGAATCTGCTCCGGAAGCTTATAGAGATGAAAGGTAAAGTACAGAATCCAATAGTTTAGTAAATCCTGCTGAATACAAACATGCACAACATGCACAAGCATGCATGCGCGCGCGCACGCACACATATGCATGAATACATGCAAATGTATGTATGTATGTATATATATATATATATATAGGTGTGTGTGTGTGTGAGTATGTATACATATATATATACATACATATATTTGCATGTGTTTATGCATATGTATGTGTGTGCGCGAGTGCGTGATTGTGTATGTATATATATACATTCATATATATATATATATATATATATATATATATATATATGTATGTATGTATGTATGTATGTATGTATGTATATATATGTATATATATATATATATATATATAGCAATAAGAAAATGGAGTGGACTATGTGGTACTCATCAACTTGCAGACATTGTATTATGGCAATTTACAAGTTTACAATAAATATAATATACAAACACATATGACACACTATGTCATGTGTGTTTGTATATTGTTTTTATTGTCCTCTTAGTTGAAAAATAAACTGGTAAATTGACATAATACAATGTCTGCAAGTTGATGAGTACCACATAGTCCACTTCATTTTCTTATTGCTATATAAATTATGGGTAAAATTTCCCTTTACCCGCACCCATTTATTGCACTTAATAAAAATACTAGTATAATAGTTATTGGGTATCCTTCCGGCATTATATTGGATAGATATTATCCCTTAGTGGTTTGGATTCACAACCCCAAACATTCTTGGATTACATGCAAATTATATTGATTTTAGAACGATTGTGCTGATGAAACACGGACGTTTTTATGTAAGTAAAAAGTTGATGAGGAAACCGGTACACGATTAATTCTTTATTTTGTATATTTTTCATTTTGTCTTGCCCGCCTATGCTCTGGTGTTTGATGAATTTTTTCTGGAGAACATTATTTTTTCTTTGTGGTTGTGTCGTTGATGACTTCTTTCTAGCATATCGGATGTCCACTTAGTGGTCATCCCTTATACGCATATATATATATATATATATATATATATATACCGTCTTATGTATGCACACACACGCACACATACACACATACATACACGCATATATATATATATATATATATATATATATATATATATATATATATATATATATATATATATATATTCACTGTATAGCCATGCAGCTAGTGTAAATACAGCTCCTCATATGTATTGTTGTAAACCTAGAACCACGCTAAAATCCTAGGAGTGAAATTTAGGATTTCTCGGTTTTGATAACTCTTTTCCCATCAACACCATTATGTTCTGTTATATCCTGTGTAACGTCACTTCTTTTTATTTCAGTCCCCTCTAAGAACAATAGGATGTGGAAAAGGCGTTAAACGCTGAAGAAAAGTCTGTCATCATCAAGGAATGTGTTTAAGGCACCGCTCTTGAAACGCAATCTTTCAGGATGATAATGCACCAATTCACACAGCTAAATTTGTTACTGAATGGCACGAGGAACATTCTAGTAAAGTTGAACATCTTATCTGGCCACCACACTCCCCAGATCTCAATATTATTGAACATTTATTGTGCATTTTAGAAAATCAAGTAAAGATTCGATATCCTTCACCATCTTCACTACAAGAAGTGGAGACTGTTTTAGGTGAAGAATGTACAAAAATTCCTTTGGAAACAATTCAATCTTTGTACGAGTCCATACCTCGTATACTTCAAGTTGTAATTACTGCCAAAGGCGGTCCTATCTCATATTAAAATACATTTGTTTGAAATCTTAAGGTGTTTCCATTATTCTGTCCAACCCCTGTATATAAATAGAAAGAGAGGGAGAGTGATACAGACAGACATGGCATGTTTCAAATCTGTTGCTGAGCAAGACTATTTCGAAATCAATTAATTTGGATGATGAGGAAACACAAATGATTTAAACATAATGAATACATTTCAAGATATATAACTGTAAGTAACTTACGATATAAATATAAACGTACACAATGCATTTCCTTAAATAAAACCAAAAATCCTATGACATTAGATAGAACAGTAAATATAATATTGAATAATTCTTGAAAATGTATTAATATAATCTAAAATTAAAATACAAAGGAAAATTGTGGTATTTACCCGTTCGCAAGAAAAAAAATTCTTTCAAATATGTTGACGAATTCATAAATGATTCAACGTAAAATGTAAAGAAATATCATATGGCTTTTATTAAGAAACTATATAACAATAGCTTGCTAATTGGTAATATTCCATTCAATTACTGTAGTTCTAGATTCGGTTTAACAAACAAAAAGTAGATGAGAAAATATCAGCGTGCTATGTAATGTGTTCAATTTAAAGAAAAACAAATTAAATGTTGTTTTGATATATATATATATATATATATATATATATATATATATATATATATATATATATATATATATATATATATATATATTCATATATACATATATATACATATATATATATATACACACATACATTATATAATTTATTCTTTATATATATATATATATATATATATATATATATATATATATATATATATATATATATATATATATATATGTATGTATATATATATATATATACATACATATACTGTATAGAAGGAAGATATGCTGCAAGCAAATATTAGACGATTAAAATAATAATAATACACATCGAAAATTTTAATGAAGGTATAAAACGTAGTTTTAAATATTTTATACATTCTTTAAGTAATACGTATGTGTTGTTTTGACTGTTATTTTTTTTTAATCATATATAAATCAGGTGTTTGCATTTGCCAAAGAAAAGTTCAAAGTTTTACTAATGCGTATTAACGCATTTGTAGTATTCATTCATTCCCTCGCATTTACACAAGACCACGAGACACGCCAATTTTGAAAATGTGTTGACTAGGTTAGATATTCTTTCTATATCTGGTAAATTTCTTTCAATTCAGCAGCTGCAATAATTTACCTGCCATTTCCCATTTATGTTTTCTTATATTAGTCATTCCATAGAGGTAACGTTTTCGCTGTTATGGAGGAAAATGCAAGAAGTGTGTATGCGTTTATTTTCACAGGTTACTTCACACCAAACAGGTAATTTGATAAGATTATGAATCGTAGGTATTTCAATTCACATCATTATTTTTCTTTTTACTTGTTTTAGTATGGCGGCCATGCTGGGGCACAGGCTTGAAGAATATTTAGTCGAGCATATAGACCCGAGTATTGATACTTTTTAAAACATGGTGCTTATTCCACAGGTTTCTTTTGCCAAGTTACGTTGACGTAAGCACACCAGCACCGGTTGTCCAGCAATGGTAGTGGGGGACAACACAAACATAACGACACACAGACGCAAATAAACGGACGGACGGACAGACAGACAGATAGATAGATAGATAGATAGATAGATAGATAGATAGATAGATAGATAGATAGACAGATAGACAGATAGACAGATAGATAGATAGATAGATAGATAGATAGATAGATAGATAGATAGATAGATTTATATATGCCGGGCTTCTTTCAGTTTCGTTCTACTAAATCCATTCACAAGACTTTGCCCGGCCGACGCCTATAGCAGAAAACGTGCGATTATGAAGCAACTTTCTTACCGCACAGCCACAAAATGAATCAAAGACTTAGATTTTCGCGCATAATATTTACAAACTCACTATTTTCTAACCTAGAGTGAATGAATTCGTTCCAGAATTTTCTATTAGAAAATTATATTGGATTTGCAGGTGAAAAGTCAGAATTTTCAATAATTTTCCTGGTAAATAGAGAGTATTTATGCGTGAAAATAAAATGCAGAACACGCACATGTATTCTCTCTCTCACACACACGCGCGCGCGCGTGCAGAGGCATTCATGCTTATATATATATATATATATATTAATAGCGATCTTACATACCCGCATGCAACACTCTATCCACGAGGCCACATTATATATATATATATATATATATATATATATATATATATATATATATATATATATATATATATATATATATATATATATATATTTGTGTGTGTGCGTGTGCATATTCTTCCCTCGGCAATTAGAAACCACATGAGAAACATATAACGGAGTCATTATGAAAAATGTGTCTCTAAGCAAACACAGTAATAAATAATAGCTTATAGTAGATTACTAGCCGGTCACTTGGGATCGTCGCAGGGAAAAAGGAACCCAATACAACCCTTTCGTGGTCACCAACTAATCTGGCAATACTCCACATTTTGTGTGGAAATAGGGATATTGGCCATCTTGTAGAATAAAAATCGAGACATATCAAAGGAATATGTAGCCATCCATTAGTATGTATACAAGCACATTAAATATCTATGTATACATTTAGAGATGTCTCCACTTTATTTGAATATGCGTAGCTAAACCATATAACTTTCATACCTGCAGCTTCGAAATTGGTAGCAGCGGGCACCAAGTGGAGGAGCTGTTGCCGGTAACAACATCCCATCATGCAGGGTAACTTGGAATCATGCTTCATTTTCTGGATGCACAGACACACCAGGCTGGGCATTACTGCTTAGTCTCCAGGACACTTCAGCCACTTTGACAATATCCTGCATTCTTATACAAGTTCAGTTTTCATTTCCCCCTTTCTTGCAACTGTGCATATCATGTATGAACGAGAAAATGTGTCTGATATGCACGCTGTGCTATCTCCTAATTGTAAACTTTCTGCTACTCATGCATGTATTTAGCGAGTAAGACTGCGTGGCACATATTTCACTTGTCCTAACTAAGGGCCAGCTTGTCTTGCTGCAGTGGGTTGGATAATCCGCACAGATGCAAATATGAAATAGTTCCATTTACATAATCTCTGAATTACGGAGGATATGATATAATTGGGAAGAGACGCAGTTTCTAGCCTCCTATCGCGGGATTACATGATTTGTTGAAGAACTGCCCAGTCAGCCTTGAATTCTATCGATCGCTGGTGGCTGAAAACTCTGGGGCCAATTTCATAGTTTGGGAGCCTGTAAGAAAAGTATTGTCGTAAATAGTTGTATCCCTTTAGTGTACCCAGTGTTTTGGTGCTGTGAAATAGATGACATTGTTTTATTTATCACCATTAGACGTACATGTCTTCTCTCATCTTATGTCGTCTTTAATCCTTTCTCGTTTTTATCTGTTATTTTTGGCAGTCCATAAGTCAGCGTCAAAAGTTGACGGAAGAATTATCCATAATATGTTGGATTACAATGTATCGTAAACTCGATCTAAGGTATATTCAGTAACTCAGGAGCTGCGCAGTTCGCTTTTCTTGGGTTGCTTTCTGCCTTTTTATTTTATTCGAAGGGCTTTTAACCTATGCTATTATTTATATCTGAATTTGGTTCGAGATACATCGTTAATGAAGACTTATATACGTGTAATATTACACAAAATGTTAAATCTTTTACTTAATTACACACAAAATGTAATTTCTCCAACAATAAGATTTATGTTCAACTATTTTATTCTACACAGAAATTGACTTATATTTCGTCATTGTATTCCCATTAACAACGTGAAATTTGCTACTTTCCTAATCTTCTCTAATCTTTGACATTATAAAATGTGTCTTTATATTACACAATTTACACTGCATCAAATTATATAGCACGACAGTCATCAAAGTATCAAAGCTGCTTACAGAATAATGCAGCTTAGCAAAGATAGTAATTATTACTTACTTTCTAAATTTAATGTTACCAGTTCTTCTTCTTACCAACACAAAATAATCCACGCGACAGAAAAGAACGCTTCCTCGTGATAACTCAAAATTTTAAGGACATATAACAATCATCAAATCCCCTTTAACTTTTGCTCTACAATATAACTCAAAAGACACACTGGAGATTGTAAACTTATATATTCTACACATGAATGGGAAAGATAAACAATGCGATAGTCACAGCTGGAATTCTCCTATATTTGGAAACGCTTGCTAATGGTTAGTCTTGCGTTGAGCAGAAAAATCAGAGAAAGATTCATGCAAAATTACTCTTTTAAACGCAGTAGTGGTGCTTGGCGTGGTCCATGCAACCCAGTTATTACTAAATAACTGGTCCTGTTATACACAAATTATTATTCACGCTATCCATTGGAGGATGAAATGTTTGTATCTACGGTAAATGAGTCATGTAGGAACATGGAAATTCATTCCCTTCTTCTTCCAATGCAGACCGCGTGAATAATGGTAAAATTCCTAAATTTTTACTTCAGCTTCCAAATGAGTGTTGTTAACGTGAGTCTTAAGTATGAACGAAGAAAGCGATGTGTGGAGGTTGGTCGTCAACCGAATCTTCAATGAAGAAGAAGAAGAGAAGAAGAAGAAGAAGAAGAAGAAGAAGAAGAAGAAGAAGAAGAAGAAGAAGAAGAAGAAGAAGAAGAAGAAGAAGAAGAAGAAGAAGAAGAAGAAGCGAACCCGGATGATGAAAGGCAAAGTCGATCTTGGTAGAAGTTGAACTCAGTACAACATATAAGTATATAAATATAGGTTTATATTGATATATACTTATATATATATATATATATATATATATATATATATATATATATATATATATGGGAGAATATACAAAAAATAACAACAGACGAGGACAGGTGGTGTAAATAACAAAAGTATATATTAGTATGACGCTCGGGAATACGGAAAGTCTTTGACGTTTCGAGCTACGCTCTTCAACAGAAAGAATACGGAGACAAGGAGAAAAACACGGAGAAAAAAAATTGAATAGTGTTCAGTCAACGGTCAATCATAATATATATATATATATATATATATATACACATGTAAATATATATATATATATATATATATATATATATATATATAAATATATATAGATATATATATATATATATATTAATGTATCTAAATGTCTATGTATATATATATATATATATATATATGTGTGTGTGTGTGTGTGTGTGTGTGTGTGTGTGTGTGTGTGTGTAAACTCGTACACGCAATTGAAGCAGCATTACATTCAAAAAGCCATTTATGTATCATAAATAATAATCGTCCAGACAGTGGTTGTTAGCGATATCGAAGATGTACATCACTCTGACATATATTGCATTTTTAATGCACTGCGCCTATAATAGATTTTATTTCAGATGTAGACCACATTGTGTTGCCTGTCAGCGATACATATACGTTAAGTATGATACATAGAGCATTAGTTTAACTTAATGCTGTTTCAGCTGTTTACACCAAGATTTTGTTTGTGCATGCGTATGGTGGAAAGACGGCTGCAGTGCATGAGGTGTTCTCGTTAGCTGCTAGTGGGGCAATTTTTGCCTCCCCAGCCCCAATATATATTGTTTTTTTACACACTACGTCTATAAGAGGTTATACCTGGGAAGAAAACTGCAGTATTTTGCCTGCCCACATTGTATAGGCGTTAAGTATGGAATATTGATGACTATAGAAATTTTGTTAAATTTCTTCACACCTCTTGAAGTTTTTCAAATTTTCACCAGGTTATCTTCTAAAAATGTAGTTCTGATGTTGTATTGAATGCTGCTGACAAAAATCGCATTTATGTTTTGAAGAAATTTATATAAAAGTTACAGGCATATAAAGTGACGTAATTTAAGCCAATTCTGGCTTCAATTCCTGAAGAAATTGGGGGTCGTAAGAGTCCGCCTGGGAACAGCACACCACACACATGAAACCTTTACTTTGCTAGAAATAGCAGCCAATTCCTTCGAACTCACGACCCTCAAAACACTTACTAGGCCCCACATATTGATATAATATCTTTTTTTCTGTTGGAGGTTTTTTAGCCGTTACCTTTCATTTGTTTCAGCCATTACATTGTCGTCATTCGAATGAGTCGACCAATATATATATATATATACATATATATATATATATATATATATATATATATATATATATATATATATATATATATATATATATAAACAAATAGTAAATGAGTATATGCATATATACGTACAGGTATGTGCATACCGACATCCACCTGTATGTATAGGTGCATATCTGGGTACAGGACATTGCAAACAAAACGTAGACGAGAAAACACACAAGCCACATAGAGAACATTTTACTTCATCAGCTACCCCCGTTTTAACACCGGCGTTTCGAAGAGCTGGGCAGGACGCATCGTTAAAACGGCTCTTCCCATGGACCGCAAATTAAATTTGTATACACAAATTAAATCTTGCCATGGAGGAATGTATTGGCGGACAAAAAACAAGACAGGAAAACAAACAGAAAAGGCTTTACGGCCAGACGAGAAAAATTATGTGTGTATGAACGCTGTGAGGCACGAACTTGAAAGTAGGGACGAAGTAGTTCGCGTGTTTGCTCGGCGATAGCCAAGGAAGAAAAGGATTATTGACCGGAAGCATGTGACCATGCCGGTGTAAGGGAAAGAGAGAGAGTGGTAGAGGGAGAAACAAAGGGAGGAAATAGAAGAATAGATGAGCAACGAGAGGAAAAGAGAAAGAGAGGAAGTACCAGGGGGAAAAAGAGATACGTAGTAGTAACAGAGGAAGAACGAGAGGGGTAAAGCGAGATACGTAGTAGTAAAGAGGAAGAACGAGAGGGGGGAAAATGATAGAGGAAGAGAAAGAGAAAGAGATAGAGTAGCGTCGGAAAATATGAAGTTACGAAAACTACTTACAAATTGGTCATGTAAAAACAAATAGTAAATGAGTATATGCATATATACGTACAGGTATGTGTATACCGACATCCGCCTGTATATATATATGTATATATATATTTTTTTCTTTTTAAAGCCTGGTACTTATTGTATCGGTTTGTTTTGCCGACGTGCTATGTTATGGGGTCGTAAACACACCAACACCGATTGCCAAGTGGTGCGAGAATGTTTAACAGCCATTGAGACAAACACATACTCTCTCTTATATATATATATATATATATATATATATATATATGTGTGTGTGTGTGTGTGTGTGTGTGTGTGTGTGTGTGTGTGTGTGTGTGTGTGTGTGTGTGTGTGTGTGTACATGGCGGACTTCTTTCAGCTTCCGTCTACTAAATTCACTCACAAGGCTTTGGTGGGCCCGAGGCTAAAGTAGAAGACACCAGTCTAAGGTGCCACGCAGTGGGGCTGAACCCGGATAGGTTTGGTGGTGGAGAAAGAATACTATTAATGCCATCATCATCATTATCATCGTCATCAACACTACACTTGATAAAATAGCAATATTAGTTACCCAGTCCTTCTCCACCACTAAGACTACCACTTTTTCTTTTAAACTCTGTTTACAATTTTATCATAAGAATAGAGGAATTACATTTAATATCGATCTATTTATGGGGCCCAATATGTTTTGGGGATTGTAAGTACTGTAAAATGTTACATCCATGGAGATTGACTTTAATTTATTGTTTCACAATGTGTTGTCTTTCCATTTTAGACATTATGGTGTAGTTAAGCAGGTCGAGAGACCACGTAGAAGTTTGGCGTATGCTTTTCCCATTGGACAAACAGTCACGACTTCCGCTATATTCAGCAGTCGAAGCTTCGATTACATTAGCTTAAATGCCTGTAACTTCATTATTAATGTGCTAAATGAACATTTATATCGTCTGCCAATGATATAGATATGCCTTTTGGTGATAATTTTCATTCTGTCGCTCATAATTAGTGTTGAATAAGCCTGCTAGTTATTTGCAATTTCAGTGCCTCAAAAGACACCGAAAACCTACACATCGTTAGCAATGAGGTACGGCTGGTACCCCACTACACAACGTCAGGCATGAAGAGACCGTGTAGCTCGAAATCACGTGATCTGGCAGTTCCGGTGCCGCAGCAGACAATTATCGTTCACCAACTATATAAATGTATACTTTCATACACCATGCGTCCATATGGGAGGTTCTCTCAACGTAAATAACATAATGTTAGGCGTTCTGAAGAAACATCCACGTTGAGCCGGATATACAACTTACCTTTCCCTATCTATATATAAACAATTCGGCCGCGGTTGACTTTGCCGTTCATTCTTTCGGGGTGGATCGATAAACTGAGTACCAGTTGCGTGTTGGGTCGATCTAATCGACTGGCCTCCTCCCACAAAAGTTCGGCCCTTGTGCCTAGAGTAGAAAAGAATATATATATATATATATATGTGTGTTTGTTTCCTTTTTTTTTCTACAATATTCTAATATCTGCGACTGGGGATATTCTCTCATTTTTACATCTTTCTGACTTCTCCCTCTCTGATAACGTAATAATCAGCTTATGGCATCCTTTCTCAATATGATGATCCGCATGCTTGGCTAGTCTAGAAACAGCTGTAAAAGGCTCTGTATATTTATATCCTCTATCTAAATTAAATGTCATTTTCAAGTAATGCTAAAACGTCTTCCTTTTTCGTTTTTACTTTAATGCATATCTACCTACTCAAGGCAAAATTACTTTTAGCCAACTGAGATAAGCAATCTCAACACAAGACATTCAGTTGCAGATTAAACTAGAGTTTTAGTGGAAAACCAAATAGTACATGCCTGTTATTTTACGTCAGTTGGCAAAAACTCCTTATATATTCAACGAAAGCCTTCTTTTTTTCTGTCGTGGGTTTACATGCTCCTTTATTAGACTATATTCCTTAGTCATTTACACGGTGATCGCCATCAGCTTTAAGCTTATATAAGAATAACATCATTATTAATAACAGGATTGTAAAAACAGTACCATATAATAAATAAACCCATTCGCACCGAAAGTGTATATATATATATATATATATATATATATATAGATAGATAGATAGATAGATAGATAGATAGATAGAGAGAGAGAGAGAGAGAGAGAGAGAGATAAATATATATATATATATATATATATATATATATATATATATATATACATATATATGTATACATATACATATGCATATACATACACATATACATATATATATATATATATATACATACATACATATATATATATATATATATATATATATATATATATATATATATATATATATATATATAAAAGATAATAAGAGTGAAAAAACTACAGAAGGCTTGTGTTACATGGTTAAAGTATATATTTAAATTATGTCAGAAAAATGTTAGAAAAATGTTAGAAAAATGTTAGAAAAATGTTAGAAAATCTTTTTGGTATATAAACATTGTATTTTGAGAAATAACCGGTTTCGTGTTGTCTTTTCAAATTTCTCTACTTCATTGTGTCGTGTTCGCTCCAATACATATATATATATATATATATATATATATATATATATATATATATATATATATATATATATATATATTCACATAGTATAATAATGGTACTTAATTAAATAAATCTAACCTCGACTAAGACGTTTTATTTGTAAGTTTTCCACTGAGAGAAACCATTCTTAGAGATACTCATACTCTTCTCTAAGAACTTCAAATGTACGAATAAATCACAGTCACTTATTGATAATCTTAATATATATTTGTAGGTATAGCCTTACACGTACCTACACACATATGTATATATATTTGTATAAGTATGGTTATAGGTATTTATACACATGAATGTATATTTGTATATATATATATAGACACACATATATATATATATACTTATATAAATATGTCTATATATGTGAATACGTGCATGTATGGGTATAGATTTTACCTCTTACTTCTTTCAGTTAATAGACTGCGGTGATTTTTAGTCGAATGTATCGACCCCAGTACTTATTTATTTTTCAAAACCTTTTACTTATTCTAGCGGTCTCTTTTGTCGAACCGTTAATTTACAGGGAAGTAATTGCATCAAAATCAATTGTCAAGTGGTGATGGGAGAGAAACACAGACTCATAAACACACACACGCACACACACACACACATATACATACATACATACATACATGCACACGTATTCCATCATTCTTGTACTTGTTTCAGTCAGTCGATTGCAGTCATGCTGGAGCCTTGAAGTGTTTCAGCCGAGTCTAATGCTTATAGTATCGGTCTTTTTTGTCGAACTGCTAGGTTATGGAAATGTAAACACACAAACACCGTTTGTCAAGTGATATAGTGATGGGGGGGGGGGGGTGCAAACACAGACATGAATCCCCCCCCACACACAAATATATATATATATATATATATATGTGTGTGTATGGGAGAATCTACGAAAAAAACAACAACAGACGAGAACAGGTGGTGTAAACAACAAAAGGATGTATTAGTTTAACGCTCGGAAATAGAGAAAGTTTTTAACGTTTCGAGCTACGCTCTTCAACAGAAAGAATAAGGAGAAAAACAAGGAGAAAAACACGGAGAAAAAATAATTGAATGTTGTGATCAGCGATGTCTTGTTTTCCGTCCGCCACTACCCTCCACGAAAACAATTTAATTTGTGTTCGTGGGAAGAACCATTTTAACGATGCGTACTGCCTTAATTCTTCGAAACGCCGGTGTTTTAATGGTGGCAGCTGATGAAGGGGATGTTTCTATGTGGCCTGCTTGTTTGTTGCACCTTGTTTACCATTTTTGTCCTTGTTCTTTTGCCACGTCATGTACCCAGTTATGTATCTATATGTACATGTGGATGAACGTATATACATACATGTACATATATATGCATATACTCATATATTGTTTATATATATATATATATATATATATATATATATATATATATAAACATATACGACGGGCATCTTTCAGTTTCCGTCTACCAAAAATACTGACAAGGCTATAGTCGGCGCGTGGCTATAGTAGAAGACACTTGCCTAAAGACAAGACACAGTGGGACTGAACTCTGAACCATGCGGTTGGGAAACAAGCTTCTTACAACACAGCCACACCTGCGCCTACATATGTATGTGTGTGTATATATATATATATATATATATATATATATATATATATATATATATATATATATATATATATATATTTGTATATATATATATATATATATATATATATATATATATATATATATATATATTTATTTGTATGTATATGTATATATTTGTATATATATATATATATATATATATATATATATATATATATATATATATACAAATATATACATATATATACAAATAAATATATATATATATATATATATATATATATATATATATATATATATATATATATATATATATATATATATATATATATATATATATATATATATATATTTGTATATATATATATATATATATATATATATATATATATATATATATATATATATATATATATATAAATATTTATATATATATATATATATATATATATATATATATATATATTTATTTATTTATGTGTTTCAGCCAAGTGGCTGCGGTCATGCTAGTGCATCACCGTGATTTTCACGTTCCTTGCATGGCTCTTCTCCCCCACCTGACATGATCCAATCAAGAGTTTTGATGGCACATCTGGTGTATAAGAGAATTTGACACAGCTGCCCTAAACTGCGTCTCATTACGAGCCATTGGTTCGTCTGGTATCGTGGAGAGGAAAGCGTCAAGTTTTGTCTTGACGACCTCCGCATCCATGTCTTGCATGTCTCTCAAATGTTTTGGCAGGGCATTGAAGACCTGAGGTCCTCTGAAACCGAGGCTGATGCAGTATCTCGTTCTTATGTGAGATGCAGTGGACGGTACCTTTGGCACCATGCAGTGGCGACCCGTGCGGGCATTCCTGTAGTACTTGATACCAAAGTTTGGCACCAGTCCTTCCAGTATTTTCCATATGTATATTATTACATATCTCTCCCGTCTGCGCTCCAGGGAGTAGAGACCTAGTGCCTTCAGTCGCTCCCTGTAGTTCATCTGTTGGACTGTGGCGATCTTTTTTGTATAGTGCCGCTGAATTGCCTCGAGTTCTGCTGTCCGCTTAACACAGTGTGGTGACCACAACTGAGAGCAATAGTCTAGGCGGCTCAGAAGAAATGTCTTCCATAGAATCAACATGACTTTTTGATCCCTTGTACGGAAAGTCCTCAGTATCCACCCTGCCAGTTGTCTGCACTTTGCTGTCAACTTGACAATGTGCATGTGAAATGATGCATCACTACACATGTTGATGCCCAGATCTCTTACTGTTTGTGGTTCTGGGATTGCAGTACCTCCAGGCCCCGTGTATGCCAGTTGGGAGGTACTTGTGGTCTTGTAGCGCAGTACTTGAAATTTTTTTGCATTGAACTGCATATTATTTTGCTCTGCCCACTCATATATTGCACTAAGGTCATTTTGCAGGCTTACAATATCATCAGGATTCTTTATTGCCTGAGATATCTTTGTGTCATCAGCATAGCTAGTGACAATGGCTCTCCGAGTGACCGTGGGCATGTCCAGAAGGGCCACTATGAACAGTAGTGGCCCCAGAACAGTTCCTTGTGGAACACCGCTCAATATTTGTGTTTCCCTAGATAGTTCTCCATTGGCTGCAACTGTCTGACTTCTACCATTCAGGAAGTCATGCAGCCACTCTCCTAATTTACCAGCTATGCCAAGGTTTCGCAGCTTGTGACATATCAAGCCATGATCAACTTTGTCAAAGGCTTTTGCAAAGTCGAGATATATCACATCAACATTTGAATGGTCAAGCAGCTGCTTCAGGACCCAGTCATAATGCTGCAAGAGTTGCGTGAGGCAGCTTCTACCTGGACGGAAACCATGCTGGGTCTCATTCAGCAAGTCATTTTCTTCTAGGAACGCAATCAATCTCCTTCTGACAATTCGTTCCATGACTTTGCTGATATGTGAAGTCAGAGAGATGGGCCTGTAGTTCCCAGCCTCTGCTCTGCTTCCACCTTTATGGATTGGACATATGGTGCCTTCCTTCAGCTTTTTGGGAAGTTTACCATTTGCAAGGAAACTCTGGAAGAGTATCCGGAGTGGTCCTGCTAATTCTTGTTTACACGACTTTAAGAGGACAGCTGGGAAACCACCGGGGCCAGTTGCCGAATTTGAGCTCATTTCAATTATGGCAGCTATCACATCTTCCTCTTCAATGTCGATGTAGGTAATGGATGCAGTCTCCTTCTGCTGAGTGCTATTGTCAAAGAAATCAGCTGGGTTCTTTATCTGCATGTGACTCAGAGGAGAGGTGAAGACACTCTTGAATTGTGTACTGAGCACTTCACTTATCTATGTGGGATCTGCAGTCAGTGAGCCATTAGGCAGGAATAGGGGTCCTATCTTATACTGCACCGTAGCAGTCTCCTTTGCAAATCTATAGAAAGCCTTGGGGTTTGTTTTTATGCTTTCTACTGCTCTCTTCTCCTTCTCTGCTCTCTCCTTTTCATGGGAGAGTTTAATTTTGTTTTCTATTTCTAACAGTGTTAGTTTTAATTTAGCTCTTTTCCTATCCTCCAGTTCTCTATTTAACTGGTTTGAGACATTTGTTCTGTGTCTCATAAGGATTTTCCTGTCTCTAGGAATTCTATTGGCATGTTTGCTGGTCTTTCTATATGGCACGTATTTGGTGCATATGTCTTGTATGGTTGACATAAAATGACTTAGTTTGAGGTCATTGTCTTGTATAGAAAGCCTGTCATGCCAGTTTTGATTTCGAATCTCTCTGCGAATTGACTTCCAGTCCGCCCCGTGGAAATTCAGGTTGGATATTGCTTGTATATATATATATATATATATATATATATATATATATATATATATATATATATATATATATTTGTATATATATATATATATTATATATTTGTATATATATATATATATATATATATATATATATATATATATGTATATACATATATATATATTTGTATATATATATATATATATATATATATATATATATATATATATATATATATAATATATATATATATTTGTATATACATATATATATTTGTATATATATATATATATATATATTTGTATACAAGAAATGAGGGCAGGGAATCGTCAATTAATAATAGAATTAATAATTAACAATTTTGCCAAGTAGTTCAGTATGAAAAAAACCCTTACCGGTAAGACCATCTATCATCATAAATATAAGGGATTAGCAATTGAGTTGCTTCTCCAACATACTGAAAATTCAGAAATAGCAGTCAAAGAACTACTGATTCTAAACTACAAATTTTTCTCTAAAACGGATGGCGATATTTATGGCACACATAGAACAAAAAACCGGAGGGAAAAGCATAAACAAAACAAGTCTTTAGTTAATTGGGTACGAATCGTTTCATGGTTAAGTGAATGAAAATTTCACTATTCCAATCTTCAGCCCAAATATTCTGATAAATTTGAAAGTGTCTCTAAAAAAATTCACGGTAATCCTTGGCCATGCGACACCAAAAATCAACGATAAGAAAGGCACTTACGAATTCATCGGCTAGTGATTTCAGGCATCCCACCCCAAAGAAATCCATTCCATGTGCGTCACAAGTATGAAAAGAAGTCCCGTGTGGAGGGATTACGGTTTA
>NC_142935.1:38636232-38638732 GCF_046866305.1 Octopus bimaculoides
TAAACTTTAATCGGTCATTCTCCTATCTTTTATAGGTCGTAACCCAGTCTATATAATGTGAAAGAAAACAGGGATTAGACAGCCAAGTAAGATAAATTGATTTATGCAAAATTATAAAATGTAGTTCTTAAGTATTCTGAAACAACTTTTCCTAAGTTAGAATTATACATAACAATTCAAGGAGTGCGCAAACGTAGGAAAGTATATATTTTATTCAAATCCTTTCTAAGAATTAAATTATAAATTAACGCTTGAAGTAACATTATTTTATTAAGTTCATCAAGGACTTTATTATTCTATATATTTATATATAATTCTTAATATGCAGTTCACAACACCCGACGATGTGTTAAGCATCACATCATACGAATATCATTTGTTGAAAATAGAACGAAAAATGCTAAGTAGCGTCTATCTTCAGAGTCTTTCGAGACAAAAGCACATCTTATACTGCCATTTCGCCTGTATCTTGTGACAGAATATTTCAAAGTAATTTAGGCGCATGAACAAAGGGAGATTACTCGTTATACTTATTTACAATTATACCTTAGAGATAATTAGCGAATGTTGTAAAACTACATTGTACCTTTTAATTTTTAGCAAAAATATTTAAATTCTTCTTAGAAGTACACTATAATTTTTATATATCTAATACTTTTTCTGCGAATAATGGAATGTATCTCTTGGTCCATTGAAATGCTAAATATTAACATTAATTATAACAAATTTCCTACGAAATACGTTCCCAATTATTATTTTACTATACAATATACAATTATTATTCTCACTTAATTACAACTTTTAAATATTGTAACAAACTTTTATTTCTTAATATTTTTTTTAAATTTTATATCCCAAATTAATTATGTTTATTCCCATTATTCTACTTAAATGACTACTTTATGTCCCTAAACACCAATTGCAGTATATTTTTCAAATACATCATAGTATTATAGTAAGATTTCATTCAATAATACATCCCCCACTACCCCCGCACCCTACCTTTCCTAAAAAATATTGTTTCCGTTATTTGAATATTCGAAAATAAGATCATCATCAATCTTACTCGTTATTTACCACTAATATGTAAGAAATTTCGCTCTGATGGAATCCGGACACACTGTGGGGCTTTTTTATGTCTAACATGATTCGAATCCTGATGATCCGAAGCAATTGTTCACCTAGTAGCCGAATTAAAACATTTGAAGACATCTTCTTTGATTATTTCTGATGTTAGTTCTGTTACTTTAAATTTTATTTGTATTACAATATTTGATATGAATAAAATTAAATAAATATCCACTATGTTTTTCTCTATTTTCTTATATATATTTACTTAACACTATATTGGACAGTTTATCCACATATGTTGAGGAATGTTCTCTTAATATATAAATTGATAACGCCAGTTGACATCCTGATTTTCAAAAATCACTGACTAGGATTTTACACCCCCATTTTTGACAGTATATATATATATATATATATATATATATATATATATATATATATATATATATATATATGCGTGTGTGTGTGTGATTGTATGTATGTATGTATGTATACATAATACATACGTAAAAACAATTATGTTTGAGCTTATCTACTCCAACATCTCAAATGTTAGATCTCTTCCCTGAAGACGGAGGCTCGTCTCATCCTATGATGGAATCAATCTACAAAACATTAATATGAACCGCTGAGCCCCAGAAATAGTAGTTGGATTTGTAATACTTCCCCTCCGCTCCTTTAATTCTCTATATCATTTCGAATCTGTCTATGTTGGAACTTTATATATATACGTATATATATATATATATATATATATATATATATATATATATATATATATATATATATATATATATATATATATATATATATATATATATATACGCATATACATATACACATACAGTTTTTGTATTTCATGTATTTATAACAATTTATATAGTGATCTGTCTATTTCGCTTATCCCTTATTTACCTCTATACAAGCTCAAGTTTAAATGTCTTGAACACTATTAAGTGTATTCTATATGTAGTATATTTGTGTCTCATGTATGAAATTTACATATACATACAGGTATATATAACGAAAAACAAATGTAAGTGTTGCAATATATATTTTATTTGGAAATCCTACATTCAGCGAATACTTGTCAAATTAATTAATCTTAAAATGTTAATGATAACGTTTAATTCAATGAGAAAATTCATATGCAACAATTTTTATGTTCTTAAGTTTGATCAACCACATTTCTCTCTCCTTCATAAGCTCAAACTACGAATAAGAAGCATCGCTGTGCTTAAAATGTTTTTTTTCTTTCTACTGAAAATATGCAGCACTTGCAACATTTAGCTTAAAGTCTGGCACACTTTCTTTAACTATTTGGTTTAATGTATTACTGAAAAAGAATGGAATTTTCTTCGCCATATTTAAATGTATAGCTGTACACTTCCGTCTGTCTAATTTCACTTTCGAGATGAGGATTGCTTGA
>NC_142935.1:38646232-38658732 GCF_046866305.1 Octopus bimaculoides
AGTTTGTGTCGGTGCGCGTGTGTGCATATACCTGCTCATTCAAAATTGATATAATAATATAGTAATATGATATACATATTACTCTTATTCCTTTACCTATATTCGAATACATATGATAGACATAATCAAATTATAGAAGAGTTTATACAGACGTATTCAGCATACAATACCTTAATTTATATTCTATCAGAATGAAAATCTATTTGATCTAATTCATCTATATATCTAATACATAATATTGATATTCTATAGGCATTAACAGTCTACATTATATTCAACTAACATAGGAGATGATTTGACACTACAGAATTTCAAGAAAATATTTTTTGATAATATCATGTTTGCTTAGAGGTTTTTAACTGAAAAATCGTCTTTTATGTATATGTACAAAAGCGTGAAATTAAATTCAACTTACGTAGACTTAGCATAAATTTCGTTCGTAATATTGGTTTATTTTGCTAAGAAAATTATTTGATGTTATCACTGGGTCATGCGCATGGCTTGAACATTTACTAATATTACAGAGAAAAAAAATTAATGTAAATTCAGAATACTTATCTACGCATGTAGCAACAAGATGTTGACGGTTATAAATGAATGTGTATTTTAAATATTTCAGCATCTCATTTCCTATACAAGGAACTATTTTTTAAATGTAATTCGCAGAATAGTTTCACACAATAAGAAACGCCTAGTTCAGATTTATTTCAAACCGGGAAATTTGTTTTCAGAAAGCATTCGTTCAATGACTATATAGAATGGCTGAAGCAAAACGTTGAAGGGCCGACTGTGACTGGCAGTAAACAAAGAGAACTCCTATGTTGCCGTTCGATCTGCCAAAAATGTCATTTAATCTTTAGGCAAATCATCTTTCAATAAGAAGAATTCATTGATTGATGTAGTTCCTAATAATAGAGCGGTAGGAATTGGTAGAACTCAGAATAACACTTTCAGGTATTTGCTCAGGCTTTTGTGCTCTGAGTTCAAATTACCACTGAGGTCATCTTTGACTCATTCTTCTTATGGTCGAGAGAATAAAGAACCAGTTAAACTATCGGAGATATTCTGTTCGCCCTCTTCTTCTTTATCATCATCACCAATCCTCTTCTCCTCTCTCTCTCTCTCTCTCTCTCTCTCTCTCTCTCTTTCTCTCTAATACACGGCTGTAATGGGTTATAAGAACGATGTTGGGTTCCACTTACGGTATCTATATCACCTTTGACACCAGCGGAAGAATATGTATGCCAAATCTCTGAAAGCATATAAAAAATGAAAAATCCCAATTAAGTCATTTAATTATAGTCATACACGCATTCATAGTGACTCCCTCAAACTCACTGTTAGAAAACCATCGAATGAGTTAGTCGTTGGAAACATGTAACTAACGGCGTTAATGTTCACCAATTGAGACAGAAAACAGTTGAATATCAATTACGCAGCAACCGCATTATACATTAAACTATTCTGAATTCAGTGAAAGATGATATCTCTAAGTGTAGAAGTGTGATCGTGTTAACTTGTTGTTTAGATATTTATTGCAGATAACACATAAATGCTAACTAGGAATATCTAAGAGAGTTAAAGAAAACACAATATCTGTCATTCATTAATAATAACAGTAATAATAAAGGAGAAATTGTCTTCTACTATAGCCTCGGGCCAACCAAATCCTTGTAAGTGGATGCGGTGGACGGATACTGAAATAGCCTGTTGTATATATATATATATATATATATATATATATATATATATATATATATATATATATATATATATGTATATATATATATATATGTATATGTATATGTATGTATGTATGTATGTATGCATATCCGTATAGTTTGATAGATAGATAGATAGATAGATAGATAGATAGATAGATACACACACACACATATGTATATATATGTATATTCTTTTATTCTTTTATTTGTTTCAGTCCTTTGACTGCGGTCATGCTTGAGCACTGCCATTCGTCGAAGTAGTCGACACCAGGACTTATTCTTTGAGAGCCTAGTACTTATTCTATAGGTCTCTTTTGCTGAACCGCTAATTTGCGGGTATACAAACACAGCAAGATCTGTTGTCAGGTGATGGTGGAGGACAAACGCAGACACACAAATAGTTATGTGTGTGTGTGTGTGTGTGTTGCACACCGAACTACTTGGTAGAATTACTTTATTATTAATTAATTATTAATTTTTACCCTATACCTATCTATCTATCTATCTGTCTATATATATATATATATATATATATATATTTACTGTCTACCAAATCCTATCAGAAGGCTTTGGTCGGCCCAAGGCTATAGCAGAAGACTAAACCTGGACCTATGTGGTTGGGAAGCAACCCCTATGCACACACACACACACACACACACACACACACACACACACACACACACACACACACACACACACAAGAGTGTAGTTTTCAAACCGATTCGGTGGCTTACCACTTAAGTGCCAGATTCACTTGAATCCTGATCTATTTTATAGATAGATAGATAGATAGATAGATAGATAGATAGATAGATAGATAGATAGATAGATAGATAGATAGATATTCAAGCATTGATAGATAGATATTCAAACATTGTCTTTTGTTTGGCATATGAAATTGTATTATATAGTATATTAAAAATTCAGATATATTCTAGGGGAAAAAATGTGGTAATTAGTTATTTTTAAAGGAGAACTAACAGTGTAAAGGCAAATAATGCTACATTCAGAATAAAACCGCATCAGACTATAACCGAAATTACATACATGTGCTAATCTACTATTTTATTCTGGTACTATCATCAAAGAGTAATTTTAGCTTTACTTAACCATATAGTGAAAAATAAATATTAAGAATGACACATTAGATATTAAAGGTTTAACATTTCCATTCGAAAAGACGGAGTAATACTACTGGGTAATCATGATTGGTTGAGCAAAGATCTTTGAGCGACAGTTGGTTAGTTGTTACTTCTGATTATCAAATGTGACAAAATTATACATACCAAAGTATCTGGTTTGACTAACCAGATGGCAAGAGTGGATCTTGGCCTCTCTTGTGTATTGACACAATAAGTACTTTATCGATCTACGTAATTACACCATTCTACTGCGTCTTTGTTTTGCACTCATTAACACATTTGGCTTTGCAAACCTGTGTCACCAAGTGTATATGTATGAAATTGTGGAGAACAAGTTCAGCATTTATCGTACTCTGCCAATTAAAGTGGTCACCAAGCGTTTGACATATTGATATTATAACTATAGAAGAGTTCTTTTCACTTTATTTAAATGACAGGATAGGTCAAGTTGAGTGGTTTCTGTGAAACGCTTGACAGTAATGTAGGTGAGAGTCTTGGAGATGCTGAATTTGATCATTGTTTTTAAAGACATGGCTGCTAATTTAAATTCTAAATTCGGATTTAACTTTGTCAGCCGTACAACTGCAAGGAATACATATGCATGCATTTACGTTTAAGTTTGCTATTCAGTTAGATGATATGTCTAAAACCGTATTTTGTGAGCACTGCACATTGGATATATACAATATATGATATACTGTTATGTGTATAGAAATATTCCCTGCACATACATGTGCGTTTGTTCATGTCTATAAATGTTTACTGTGTGTACATGCGCCTGATTATGTGTGTAAATATTCTCTGTATATAAGCGTGATTGTGTGTGTGTGTGTGTGTGTGTGTGTGTGTGTGTGTGTGTGTGTGTGTGTGTGTTCAAAAACATGTTCATTTATGCTGTTTTCAAATTCCACTATAGACAAATGATCAAGCACGAAGCTGTCGTTGATGCTATTTTTGACACAAAAATAAGCAGTACATCTACCAACACAATCGCAGAAATTCTATGAAGTTTGTTACAACTTTATGTCTGTAATGAAGTGATTATATATGCTTTTACCTGTGTTTGTGCTTGTCTCCACACCAGTGCTTGACAAACAGTGCTGGTTTACTTACATCCGTGTTACTTAGCAGTTAAGCCTAAAAGATCGTTAGAATCAGTACCGGGTTTTAAAAAATAAATTTCAAGGCGGAACCCACAATCCAATGTTGAAGCAAGTAAAAGATAATACACAACTGCTTAATGTCAAACTTTAATATTTGTCTGTCTTTATCTCTGCCTCTCTCCTCTTCTCTCAATCTGTGGATTAGTAGATCGGAGAGAGATAAGGAATGTGAGAGAGGCACTTGAATAGAAAGATATAAAGAAGTGGTTGTTGATGGCAACGTAAACAGTTTGCTGAAATGTCTTCCTGATGTAACCCTCTGAAACAATCTATGCCTGTTGAATAATGTAGGATATTGCTGACAAAGTACATAAATTACTGATATATACTGAACAAATAGGATGGATATGACTAGAACGTATTTTAACAATATGGTTACTCGATCAAACTGACTCCGTCTTGAAAACGAAAAGATGACGACAGCAAAAATCGACAATAAAAACAACATTGACAAAGTTGAAAAGTGCAAAGTTAAATTAATTCTAAATACAGAATTATCAACAACCTCTATTGGAAAATATTTGTATATGTAAAAATTGGTATTTGCGCTGTACACAGCGACGACGGAAGTGATGATTTTGTATATTTATTTTAGTACATGCCGGCAAATTCAGATACATGTACAGTAGTAGCCATGTACACTAGTATTGCACATTCGGAATATTGATGCAAGGGATTTTGGTACACCGATGTTTCGATATGAGTTATCTCGTCAGCCAGAAGAAACCGGTTATGTCACTACAAATGATTAACCGATATTTTTAAAAGTTGGTAGGAATAAGCACTGATCTGAAAACAGTTCGTTCAATGAACTATAAAAACACCAGTGGTTTCTTTAGGTTCCAAGGTTCGGGTGATTCTGGTGGATGACACACAACATACCGAAACAACGGGAACATGGAATACCTCGTATAAACGAAATGAGAGTGATATGAAGCCATTATTGTTGGAAAGAGAAGTTATTCACCAGTGACGTACACAGCAGAGACTAACATATTTGCGTTTGAATATGCCACATTATATAAAGAATAAATATGCAAATCATCGTTCTCGAATTAAAAGAAGCCGCTAAAATACAATACATAAAAAGTAATATTAACAATACCTATTTGTTCGTATTACTTAAACAAGCATGAAACCTGGCTTCACAACAGAACTACATTGCATAATATAAATCGACATATGTTTTATAAACAGACTGCTTACTACAAAGGCGTGGCTATGTAATGAGAAACTAGTTTCCCAAACACATGGTTTCTAGTTCAGTCCTGTGTAGCAACTCAGGCTAATGTTTTGTACTGTAGCCTTTCGCCAACCAAGCCATGTGAGTTGATTTTGTAGGTGGAAACTGAAAGAAGCCTGTCGTATATATATATATATATATATATATATATACACTCACACACAAACTTTTGCAGTTTAGTTCACAGGTTATCTAAACGATTAGGTACAGTGGTTTATAATGTATATGACTTGAGATGTTTGCCTTGTCTTAACGTTGTTTGTCCTCTTTAAAAATTATATATATGTGTGTGTGTGTGTGTGTGTGTGTGTCTGTGTGTGTGATTATGTATACATATATATATATGTATATATATATGTATATATATATATATATATATATATTATAATTATATATATAATCCGCAGAGGTTAGACGGATACCACATGCGCGCATACCCCGGTGCAAGGTGGCATCGACCACCCTAAAACACCGGGCATTTATATATATATATATATATATATATATATATATATATATATATATATATATACACTCACACACAAAATTTTGGGGTTTAGTTCACAGGTTATCTAAACGATTGTGTGGTTCTCCCTTAGCAGCACTTGACAATTGTTGTAGAGGTGTGAGTACGACCCCGTAACTTAGCAGTTCAACAAAGCAGATCGATATTAATAATATATAAGAACTGGGGTTAATTCAGTCGACTAAAAATTCTTGAAGACAGTATCCCTGCATGACCGCAGTCTAATGTCTTAAGTAAGTAAATCAAAGAAAGATAATCAAGTTAACGAATTTATTTAATGACGGAAGAAGATTGTCGTTTATTAAAACTTACTCCATCTGAAATATTAAAGTTAGCAAAGTACTCCACAGGCATATTTAAGGATTTAATCAATACACACACTATTATATGCACATACACACACACACTTTCTGACATACATACAGGGAGACATACATTCACATATACATATGAATATCTGTTTCTATGTATATATGAATACGTTTATGTTTCTGTAAGCATATAGGCACTAATAAGGTTGTTAATGTAATAGACGTATAAGGCGGCGAGATGTCATACACGTTAGCACTCCAGGCGAAATCCTTACCGGTATTTCGTCTGTTTTTACGTTCCGCCGAAGTCGACTTTGCCTTTCATCCTTTAAGGGTCGATAAATTAAGTACCAGTTGCGTACTGGGGATCGCTGTAATCAACTAGCCTCTTCCCCAAAAATTTCGGGCCTTGTACCATAAGTAGAAAAGGATAGCTACACCTATGAGAAATAGGAGCCAACTTTTCTTCAAAAGAGAGCCTACCATATTATGTATAATTATCTGTATATTTGTAGGTACCGGCGGGCTTTAACGTATAAACTAAACTTCCAAGATGCGTTGATAAAATTTCACTCAGATCATATCTGTTTTCTCTATAATTCTTAAGTATTTGGTGGTGCACCAGCATGACCGCAGCCACTTGGCTGAACACATAAATAAATAAATAAAAATATAGGCGCAGGAGTGGGTGTGTGGTGGGTGGTTTGCTTACCAACCACATGGTTCCGGGTTCGGTCCCGCTGCGTGGCACCTTGGGCAAGTGTCTTCTACTATATAGCCTCGGGCCGACCAAAGCCTTGTGAGTGGATTTGGTAGACAGAAACTGAAAGAAGCCCGTCGTATATATGTATATATATATATATATGTGTGTGTGTGTGTGTGTGTGTGTGTGTGTGTGTGTGTGTGTGTGTGTGTGTATTTGTGTGTCTGTGTTTGTCCCCCCCCCAACATCGCTTGACAACCGATGCTGGTGTGCTTACGTCCCCGTAACTTAGCGGTTCGGCAAAAGAGACCGATATAATAAGTACTAGGCTTCCAAAGAATAAGTCCTGGGGTCGATTTGCTCGACTAAAGGCGGTGCTCCAGCATGGCCACAGTCAAAAGACTGAAACAAGTAAAAGAGTAAAAGAGAATATATAAAATACAGACGTATGCGCGAAGAAGAAGAAGATGAAGAACAACAACAACAACAACAACAAAAACAAGAAGAAGAACAAAAACAAGAAGAAGACGAACAACAACAACAACAATAACAACAACAACAACAAGATGAAAGAAGAAAGAAGGCGAAGAAGAAAAAGGAAGAAAGTAAATGAAATAAAGAAAAAAATGAAATTAGATATATAAATAAAAACAAGAATAAAGATAAGAATGACGATAAGACTAATAGTAATTGAAAACAGTGAGGAGGAGAGTGAAGTCCATCAAGAATAAAGAAATGGAATGCCTTGGAATGGTCAACATTGTTGTGTTCTTCTCAAACGATAACCTGTGTGGTGCCTATTAATTTGAGGTCCCCTATTCATTTCTAATATGTGGTATGGTGTATATATATATATATATATATATATATATATATATATATATATAAAGTGTAGTATATTGCCACTTAAGTGTGGCTGACCCCTAGGGGTGGATGTTACTGTTGCTTTTAGCCCCAGGAGGACATCTCCTCCAGCTGGCTTATCGACACACGACTGTGTCCTGTTTTCCAAGGGAGTTATCCCTCTCACCACGACCAGCAGCACGAACGTATCCGGATTTCAGGGTTATTTCCCTTCTTCGGCGTTCGACAGCTGATGACCTTGGTGAGAGAGAAAAACCTGGCAAAATCTTATATCTTCTTTTCCAGTGACATTCTTCACTGATATTGAAAAGGTGAAAACAAGCAATGTTAATTCTCTAAATGAAGTATTAACAGTAACTGCACGATAAAGTGTAGTATATTGCCACTTAAGTGTGGCTGACCCCTAGGGGTGGATGTTACTGTTGCTTATATCTTCTTTTCCGGATACGTTCGTGCTGCTGGTCGTGGTGAGAGGGATAACTCCCTTGGCAAACAGGACACAGTCGTGTGTCGATAAGCCAGCTGGAGGAGATGTCCTCCTGGGGCTAAAAGCAACAGTACCATCCACCCCTAGGGGTCAGCCACACTTAAGTGGCAATATACTACACTTTATCGTGCAGTTACTGTTAATACTTCATTTAGAGAATTAACATTGCTTGTTTTCACCTTTTCAATATCAGTGAAGAATGTCACTGGAAAAGAAGATATAAGATTTTGCCAGGTTTTTCTCTCTCACCAAGGTCATCAGCTGTCGAACGCCGAAGAAGGGAAATAACCCTGAAATCCGGATACGTTCGTGCTGCTGGTCGTGGTGAGAGGGATAACTCCCTTGGCAAACAGGACACAGTCGTGTGTCGATAAGCCAGCTGGAGGAGATGTCCTCCTGGGGCTAAAAGCAACAGTAACATCCACCCCTAGGGGTCAGCCACACTTAAGTGGCAATATACTACACTTTATCGTGCAGTTACTGTTAATACTTCATTTAGAGAATTAACATATATATATATATATATATATATATATATATATATATATATATATATATATATATATTTGAAGGTTTGGAGGTGATGTACAGAAATTATATAGAAAAAAATTTTAAGGTACTCAGAAATCTGGATGTTTGCACATTTACAGATTTTTATTAATGTCACATATTAAATAAAGCGCTTTTCACCTGGTCGTGCACGATTTTCAAATTGTTTTATATATATATATATGACAGTCTGTTAAAGTCTGTCATACCGGCCATGACGAAGGGAAATAGCCCTGAAACTCGAGTCGCCTTTATATATTTATATTTATATATTTGATCCTTTATATTGAACACTCAATATTTCATCTACATTCAATACTTTCTTTCATGGTGCCATCCATTTTTATTTTATTTTATTTTATACTAGCAGAAATACCCGGCTTTGCCCGGGTTAAAGAGAATAATGAAATCTAAAAACGCCGTCTAGACTACGCAACCCTCAACTGTTAGTAGCTACGATACCATATTTCTACATTAATAACTCTCCAATCCATGCCAGCATGGAACATAGACATTAAGTGGAATGCCAGTCTCTCATCTAGGAGGGCCTTGAAATCAATGTTACCAACTGGGGACTATGTGTGTCGCAGTGATAATAAAAAGACCCAAAGGAGGTCTGCAACGAAATAATTTTACTCAACACTTTGCAAGTGAATCAGTGGAGGCAAAGATGCGTCTCATTTACTTGACAATTTATGCACCACATTGCAGAAATCACAATGTAAGTATATCTGAAAGGGTAGTCTTACACTGTTGTACCGTTGAATTACAAATAATGCTCATCTGCTATGTTCGGGTTAACATTTCATCAACATCAAAAATATATGAATTTTCATGGGAGTTATGGCCGTTATACATAGAATATAATTTCCAAATTTCATAAAGATCCGTTCAGTACTTTTGACGTAGTTTTGGATAAGAAAACAAATGACTAATGTGTGTGTTTGTGTGCATGTGTTTGTGTGTGATGGGTGTATATATATGTATAGATATCTGTATGCATGTATATATATGTATATATGTGTACATATTACATGTACATCTCTCTCTATATATATACATCTACACATATGTATACATATACATGCATGCATATAGATCTATATCTATATATATCTATGTATATACGTGTACATATACATGTATATGTATACATATACATCTCTTTCTCTCTCTTTCTCTCTCTCTGAAAGTATCTGTCATTACAGTATCGAAATGTGATTGTTTCAGTTAGTGGAATAACGTGTACATATACATCTATATGTATACATATACATCTCTCTCTCTCTCTCTCTCTCTCTCTCTCTCTCTCTCTCTCTCTCTCTCTCTCTTCTCTCTCTCTCTCTCTCTCTCTCTCTCTCTCTCTCTCTCTCTCTCTCTCTCTCTTTCTCTCTTTCTCTCTCTCTCTGAAAGTATCTGTCATTACAGTATCGAAATGTGATTGTTTCAGTTAGTAGCATGGTTTCATTTTTAAAGTGAAAGTATTTGACATGAGTGTTTTTGTTTCACTTTTGACACGTAATACTTAAATAGTGGAGGAGATATTATGTTGCCGTGGGCTCGAACTCTGCAAGAAGTTAAAATTTTTTTGACTAAAACACAACTGGAACCCTAAGTAAGGCATGTGTAAAATTTGAATGAAATTGGTTGCGTAGTTCTCGAGTTTTAGGGAATCAGACAGACAGACAGACAGACAGACAGACACACATTCTCATTTTTATATATATAGATTATATATTGTATACTATATTATATATTGTATATTCCATATTCTATACCCCGCATTGGTTCTGCAGGAATATAAATAAAACATAAAAAACAGACAGTGTTGGAACTCTTTTAAACAAAATTATATATATATATATATATATATATATATATATATATATATATATATATATATGTGTGTGTGTGTATATACACACAAACATGCACACACACGCATATATATATACATACATACATATACACATACGCACACATATACACACAGATATATGCATACATCCTTACATGCACTACATGGATAAGTGCGAGCAAGAACAGAAGTAATATTCTTAAGATTATAAACTTGAAAAAGTACAGGACAAGTTATTACACCTGTAAAAGTACAGGACAAGCTATTACTTCTAGTAAAGTAAAGAATAAGAAACCTTTTACTTAAAACGCTGCAGTAAAGAATGCTAGTTCTAATTTATCACTCTTTACAGTTCTCATGTTTTAAACTTATTGTGCAAAACTGTTCAGATAATTTATAAGTTTATTTAATTAGTCACTTAGGATATAAACATTCATTCTAGACATATATTCTTTATTCTTATTGCATGGGGTGTTACTTCTTACTTCCTCACTTACTGACATTAAATTTCGTGGCATTTTACCTCATAACATTTTTCTATCATTTAAGCCTAAGAGAAATATACTTTTATTTTAAAATTTGAAAAAAATTATGTTAATTGAAGATGAATAGGTGTCTTACCGCCCCCTTGAGGTCACAGATATTTTGATGCAACTTTTTTCTACTGAACCTGATCTCAAACCATTTATGCCATAGTGTAGCTGAGGAACTGTTAACAGGTTGAAATTTAGTTGAGTACTGAATTAGTGCTGAAACTTGGAAGCCGGTGCGATTGATGAAATGGTGGACTTAAGAATATATTCAACCACTACCGTGGTTGAATGATATACATACAAGCATACGCACACACAGATATACGGATATACACACTCATGTAAACGGCTCCTTTTCGCAGAAAAGGAAAGATGTGGCTGCTATTTCTTGCACACCCTACTACCTCGTAACAGGTATTTCGGGTCCTTTATCGCAAATAGCTGTTACATACTAGGAAGGTGTGCTGGAAATAGCACCCAAATCTTTCGAGGTGAGATACCTTGAATGTACTCCAAAGAAACCTATGGAAAAAACAATCTATTTCACACTGAGGTTATGAATGGGTCTTTTACGAAATACCGTATTTTTAAAGTCATTTTCGCTTTTAAGTATTTTGCCCATTATATTCAATGAATGTGACATTGAAATCACGTGTAAACGGCTCCTTTTCTAGGAAAAGAAATTATTAGGCTACTATTTTTGTCATGTCCTGCAATCACGTAACGGGTATTTCGGGTTCTTTATCACAAATAACATTTACTTGGTGGGAAGGCGTGATAGAAATAGCAGCCAAATCTTTGGAGGTGAAATATGTTGAATGTACTCGAAAGAAACCTATGAAAAAAAATTATTTCGTACCGAGGTTACGAACGGGTCTTTTACGAAATATTTCCCGTATTTTAAAAGTCATTTTAACTTTTAAATATTTTGCCAACCATAATGTGCCATATGGAAAGGGTAGAATTTCTTCCCTTCCAGGGTTAAGTTATTCTTGGAGTATTTTTCTATTATACTTGAAGCTCGAAACTCATATCAGAGTAACTCAATGTAAACATTATTACTAAGATTTTTAAAAAAATATTCCCACAAAACAGCCATGTCTACTGATTTTCTCAGATATATATATATATATATGCACACGCACACGCGCGCGCACACACGTACCTGAATACTTTATTGGATGGGCAGATAATGAATCTTAATTATATTATCAAGAAAAAAAGCATACCTTTCTTTGTGATATTCATACCTAAACGGTGAGCTGGCAAAATCGCTGCATGGTTGGATAAAATGTGTAGCGGCACTTCTTCCACTGGTTTACGTTCAGAGCCTAAATCCCAACTAGGTCGAACTTGCTTTTCCTCCCTTCCTGGACGAAAAAGCAACCAGTTACTAA
>NC_142935.1:38663732-38706232 GCF_046866305.1 Octopus bimaculoides
CTATACATGTTTGCATGTCTTTGTTTGAATGTTTATAATGTCATTTCTGTATTTGCTTTTGTACTGAAATACTTGGGAGATTTCCAAACCCAATCGTACACGTATATTTTATACATCTAGCAAAAAAAAACTAAAGGATTTTTCAAACCAGTCACTTGTACGGTAGATTGGATGGAGAAGCAGGTAACAACAGAATGTTCGAAGGATAATACAATGTTATAGGCTACAAATTGTATGGAGCATTCGCTCAGGTGCCGATACATATATTGTAAATTCTTTCTACAATAATAGAAAACTTAATCTAATATTACATTTTTTTTTATCATCAACCTCAACTCACTTTGTCTCTTTAAGCAATTCTATCCAAACGTGAATCACACTTAATGAGATATTTTAGAAATCTGCTTTGTTAAATTTCCATGTCACCAGGACATATATTATCGTTTAGGAATTACAGTCCATTTGGCAGAATACCCTTTATCCATTCAGTAGAGTTATATAGTAGAACTTGCAAGGGTATAATGACTACACAATGGTTGTAATCAATTTTTAGATGCATTATGCCGTGTCATTTGTCGAATAAACTTGGCTGTAATAAATCTTCTTTATAGGGATTAAATGACCTTAGGCCTACACTATTTTGTCAATTGTTCCAAGAGATCCAAATAGCAATTATCATGGGCCCTATATTCTGGAAGAAATAAATTACGTTTCACTAATCAATATATAAGTGATCCCTGAAACACACTAAAAACTCAGATATATTTAATTACAATTCATGAATATTTAATGAGTTACATAGAAAAATTGTAACAGCCTCTATATATGTGTATGTGCACGTGTGCGTGTGCGTGTGTGTGGTTGTGTGTGCGCATGTATGTGTTTGTTTATATGTTTATATTATTATTTTCCTTCCTCTTCTTTCTTCTTCTTCTTCTTCTTCTTCTTCTTCTTCTTCTTCTTCTTCTTCTTCTTCTTCTTCTTCTTCTTCTTCTTCTTATTTTTATTATTATTATTATTATTATTATTATTATTATTATTAGTATTATTATTAAGGCAGCGAGCTGGTGGATTCCGCCGAGGTCGACTTCAACTTTCATCCCTTTCGGAGTCCATAAAATAAGTACCAATTAAACATTAAGGACGATGTAACCGACTCATTCCCTGCCCACCAAAAATTGCTGCCCGTGAGGCAAAATTCGATACCATTATTATTACTAGTAGTAGTAGTAGTAGTAGTAGTAGTAGTAGTAGTAGTAGTAGTAGTAGTAGCAGTAGCAGCAGCAGCAGCAGCAGCAGCAGGAGAAGAAGAAGAAGAAGAAGAAGAAGAAGAAGAAGAAGAAAGAAAGAAAGTAAGAAAGAAAGGAAGAAAGAAAGAAAGTACGAAAGAAAGGAGGGAAGAAAGAAAGTAAGAAAGAAAGAAAGAAAGAAAGAAAGAATGAAAGAAAGAACGAAAGAAAGAATGAAAGAAAGACTACATACATACACATATGCATACGTACATATATATATATATATATAGTGCCTGTGCAGATCAAATGATTAGATATTATTGTTATTACAATTTTTGTTATTATAATGATAATAACAATTATTTTTATTATTGTGGCCATAGCTAGAGGTGAGTTTTTGGAACGTTGTAAATTTATGACTAATTCACTTGTTTCAAAAGGTTATATACTGTATTTTGTTGGTTAATTTGATTTTCAAGCCAGCTGCCCATTTTTTGTGGGGTGGGGGTGCTGACGTTTATTAGCCAAATCCCCGTTTTGGGGGTGATACAACCCTTTTTGTTTTCGAATTTCTTCCAAATTTTCTTCGAAGAAGGTAAACTTTGCAGATGGCGACGAAAAGCAGGAATAAGGAGGGAAGCTGTTAAGGCAATTTGCACGAAGACTTCCCCGTCCTTCCCACCAAGATGGGTAGAAAACAAGCAAGAATAGAAAGAAAGAAAATAAGAAAGAAAGAAGAAAGAAAGAAAGAAGAAGAAGAAGAAGAAGAAGAAGAAGAAGAAGAAGAAGAAGAAGAAGAAGAAGAAGAAGAAGGAGGAGGAGGAGGAGGAGGAGGAGGAGGAGGAGGAGAATGACGCGGAGGAGAAGCAGGAGGAGGAGGAGCAGAAGAAGAAGAAGAAGTAGAAGAAGAAGAAGAAGAAGAAGAAGAAGAAGAAGAAGAAGAAGAAGAAGAAGAAGAAGAAGAAGAAGAAGAAGAAGAAGAAGAACAACAACAACAACAACAACAACAACAACAACAACAATTGAAGAGTCAATTTCTGTGGCACTTCACTGAACTGTATGAGGTGCGTGGTGGCTCGGAGGCGGAGGTGAACTTCACCTCCTACATTGATGTTATGCTGCGGCTTTTGATCAGGGATGTGAAGTTCTGCGAAATACCGAGTTCGGTACGCCCGTAATTTTCTACACTTATCAGTTTCCTTCTTCCATTTGCTCTCTTCGTGTGTAGATGATCAGTGTCTGCACGTGGAATCTTCATGCTTCAGTGCACATCACTTGTTGCATTAAGGTACCTTTCAAGACCTAATATTGCTGATTTGAAGGATGTTCTAGCTGTATCATGCCTCTTCCACCTATTTCTATTGGAAGATAAATGCTGTCTACATCTAATTTTGGATGGTGCATTCGGTACTTTGTAAAGATGTTATGGATCTTTCCATCCCTAGTCTGCATGCCAGTGAGACTCCGAAGGTATATCTGGTTACAAGTATGGCCGAAGAATTGATCGCATTAATTCTGTTAGTAGCACTTATATCTGGTTTAGGACCACCCTTACTCTTCAGTTGCATTTCTTGCGGATTTTCTCTTTCATTTTAAAGTACTGGATATCATCACTCTCATTGGTTCCCAGAGATTCGTATACTTCGGAATGGTTGAGGTTCTGAATTTCTGAATTTCCGAATTCCATGCCTATATCACAGCTTAATTCTGCGACAATATTCAGGACCTCTTTTAATTCTTGTTGTATTTGACAAACAGTTTCAGATCATCCATATAGACTAGATTATTAATTTTCTGGTCAAAGATTTTATAGCCTCTCTTAGCATTATTCAGTTGCGGGAACAAAGTGAGGCAGAATAGTAATGGTGATATTGATTCCCGGTGAGGTGATATATCCCTGTTAATGATTTAAAATGCGGGTGGTTCTCCACGAGTTCATGATTGCTTTTAAAAAGTACACAATTGTTAGAGCTATCTTGTAAATTTCCGGGACCTAGATGATCCATGCATGGAGGACATTGTCAAAGGCCTTTTTGTAATCTATCCAAGCAGCGCTGAGCTTTCTGCGTTTGGATTTTCAATTTTCAATGACCTTCTTATCAATAAGTAATTGGTCCTTACATCCATATGAACTCCTTTTCCATCCCTTTTGTTCCACCGGGAACAACTTCTTATTGTTCAAGAATTCACAAGCTCTATTCCGTTGTTATTGTTTTTGTTGAATAAAATTTGTTGAAAAAAAGCCGCAATAATTATGCACCAACTCAATATATATATTGAAAAGCCAAAGGAATGTAAGTGAAGTAAAACATAAGAAATACGATAAGTTTATGACTTGTATTTTCATATTCCATTTCGGTATTTTGGTATTGAATTCTCTTCTTCGTGAGGACTTAATAGGAAATTTAATGTTGTGACTTTTCTAGAAATGTAGAACGGACACCAGATATAGATCTCTAATTGAATGTGTGTTAAATTTTCAAGTAATATATAAACGAATAACAACGAGATCAGAATAGGTAAATGAATAAAATAAATAAATGAATAAATCATATATGCTAGAATAAAGAGTATTGTTAATTGACGTCTGTAGTGAAAAATTGTTATTTGAGAAATTTTGATTGCTCGAAATCAAAATAAGGTAAGAAGAAATTCGCTTGAGTGCAGGGAGGCGAAATAAAGTTTTTACATGTTTAACTTTAAGGTATGTGAATATGAAACAGTAATATTAGAAATAACATTTCTGAAAACGTAACGAACACAGGGTATATCTTCAATAAGTCTATTAAAGAAATCAGGAAGAAGAACAACGGACGTAAATGCATTAATTTAAATGATGAAAATTTTTATAGAATTGTTGAAATTGAATGAAGGTAAATTTTAAATAATTACAGGCAGGGTTATTTTTTAAAATAGCTGCTGATTAAGTTATAAAGTATTAGGTTATGTGATTAGATAAATGTATTAAATAACTAAATAGATGTCAATTAAACGAAGGAATTAGATGAATAAATACATATGCATTATTAAGTAATATGAAATATAATTGATGAAATGAAGAAAGTTAAAATTATTAGCACAGAATAATGGAAAGGAGGTCAACTAAGAAGACAATGCCATAAAACAACGATTTGAGGGAAGACATAGTAACAAACGAAATAAAGGAAGGAAATTTAAACAAAATTGTTAAATGTAAAGATTTATTTATAACAAGCAGAAATACCCGGCGTTGCCCGGGTTAAAGAGAATAATGAAATCTAAAAACGCCGTCTAGTCTTTATATATAGAGATGTATATACACACACGCACCCAAACACGTATATATATGTATATCAATATAAATATATGAAAGTCAATGAAGTT
Organism: Octopus bimaculoides; assembly: GCF_046866305.1. NCBI lineage: Eukaryota > Metazoa > Mollusca > Cephalopoda > Octopoda > Octopodidae > Octopus > Octopus bimaculoides. The sequence continues at coordinate 38,668,328 of NC_142935.1, forward strand.
TCGTAAAAGAAGGTGATCATGTACATACTTTCTTGCTGTTGTGATTATAACACCTCGTTGTAAACAATGTTCCTTGTTTTCCCTTGTGGAGCATATACAAATAGGTTATTTTGCTGCCCACTCTTGAGCAGCCAACATACAGTTGTCCATGTGAGAAGCAGGGCTCTTCCAAGAGAAGACCAGCTACAGACAGTGTTTGACCCTGAGATTTGTTTATGGACATGGCAAAAGTCACACGAAGGGGGAATTGTAGTCTTCTGAATGTAAAAGGAATGTCTGCTCCTGATGGAGTAAGAGGAATTCTTGGAATAAAGACGTCATCCCCTTTTGCACATCCAGAAAGAATGGTAGCCTCGATAACGTGTGACATCATTTTCTAAATAATGCTCATCTGTTATGTTCGGGTTAAAATTTCATCAACATCAAAAATATATGAATGTTCATGGGAGTTATGGCCGTTATGCAAAGAATATAATTTCCAAATTTCATAAAGATCCATTCAGTACTTTTGACGTAGTTTTGGATAAGAAAACAAATGACTAATGTGTGTGCTTGTGTGCATGTGTATGTGTGTGTGATGGGTGTATATATGTATAGATATCTGTATGCATGTATATATGTATATATGTGTACATATTACATGTACATCTATATATATATATATATATATATACATCTACACATATGTATACATATACATGTATGCATATAGATCTCTCTCTCTCTCTCTCTCTCTATATATATATATATATATATATATATACATATACGTGTACATATACATCTCTCTCTCTCTCTCTTTCTCTCTCTCTCTCTTTCTCTCTTTCTCTCTCTCTCTGAAAGTATCTGTCATTACAGTATCGAAATGGTGTACATATACATGTATATGTATACATATACATCTCTCTCTCTCTTTCTTTCTGTCTCTCTCTTTCTGTCTCTCTCCTTCTCTCTCTGTGAAAGTATCTGTCATTACAGTATCGAAATGTGATTGTTTCAGTTAGTGGAATAGTTTCATTTTTAAAGTGAAAGTATTTGACATGAGTGTTTTTGTTTCACTTTTGACACGTAATACTTAAATAGTGGAGGAGATATTATGTTGCTGTGTGCTCGAAATCTGCAAGAAGTTAAAAAATGTTTTTGACTAAAACACAACTGGAACCCTAAGTAAGGCATGTGTAAAATTTGAATGAAATTGGTTGCGTAGTTCTCGAGTTTTAGGGATTCACACACACAGACAGACAGACAGACAGACAGACAGACAGACAGACAGACAGACAGACAGACAGACAGTCAGACAGACACACATTCTCATTTTTATATATATAGATGGTAGCAAAACATATATGTAGATTAAAACTGAGAGAAGAAATACATTGAAACAGAAGCATGAAAATTTGTGTTCGTTATGTTGTTACTTAGTCTTAAAGTTATACGTTTGTGCTACTCTACCTACAAACAATTGTGATAAATCTGTGTAGAAGCATAATATTTTTCTTCCAATAAAAGTTCACAGAGACAGATTTTATTTTAGATTTCCCTGGAGTTATACAATTGTCACGTAAGTCTCCCTCCCGCCACAATTCTACTCTGTTGCGGGTAGCTCTATTCACAGCAACATAAACCAATGTGATTCTCATTAATATTATACTATTGCCATTGGTTATAGTAGTCAGTTACATAGTACAAGACACCTGCTCAGAGCTATGTGTACTTAATCATTGAGATTTAAGTATCTTGGCCTTTGATTAAATACATACGCACATGCAGGATTTAAAAAAATATATACTCGTCTCAATAAGCAATAGTGCAATAACCTACTGAATTGTTCCTGCTGTTTCTATTTAAGAAATTGTAATTACTCGCCATTAATTATTCTAAATTTAATTATTTGAAGTTTAATTCCGCATCTAAATGGACTACCGCCAAATTATATTCCAGATGGTAGTAGCTACAATTTTCTCTAAAGTCATATTATTCATTGTTTTTATAAGTACTCCAGTAATTATAGCAATATCAAAAACTATAAGTATAGCTTTTAATTGATATTTAAAACTAGGAAATTGTGAAAGAAATAGTTAGACGTATCTACTTGACTATTATTTCGATTCCTGAAAAAAGTTCAATTTATTGTAGAACGATACAGTAAAGATTATATACTAGCAATAGATTCATAATTATTGATAATAACATACAGGCATTTGGTGGCAAGCAGAATCGTTAGTGCGCCGGATAAAAGGCTTAACAACATTACATCCGTCTTCACGTTCCTAGTTCAAATTGCGCCAACGTCGATTCTACATTTTATCCATTCGGGGTCGATAAAGTATGTACTAGCTTGGCTGTAAACTCTTCTCTCAAATTACTGTTCTTGTAGCAAAATTTGAAACTAATAATATACAGCAATCTACTAATATATATTTAAATATTAAATGCATTGAGTTCTTTCGACTGTATTAGATAAACTGAATTTTCTTAAGAAGTACGAGAAGAAATGGCACAGTAGAAATCGTTTATTCTCTGTATCCTTAAATTCCAAATATTTATAGAAGTCAGGAATTAGGTCTAAAACAATTTTAGACGAAATTTTTCAGGACACTAAAGCAAAATACAACACACAAAATACAACACACGGTAAGCCAAGCCGGTCGTTGTCATAATACTAAATGAATACTCACTCCAATGAAAGCAAATAATCGCCTTCACTGATCCAAGTTGTGATTTGGAAAATTTCAGCGCATAACGAAAGTGATAGAATGAGGAATTTCCCATCCTGTTCAGTCACATATACAGACAAAATACAAAGAGACAACTAAAAGTATATAAAAACAAGAATAACGAAATCAAAGAAGAAATAAGTATCCCGAACAAGGGAGTTTACAACAACGTATACTACTGAAGCTACAATGTATAATGTGATTTAAAAGGCGCACATACTTTGTTAAATAAAACGATCTGTTTCAAAGAATTCCTAGAGCATCCAATAGGGAAAATGAAATCAGTCATGCATAGAGATAACGAATCACTAACCGAAAAAATAATATACATGTGATAGATATGAAAGAAAATTGTTGGCCACAGCAGAAAATAACGACGGAACATAATAAAATCAGAAAATAAAAGAGCAGCAATTGCAAATCATATTGACCAAGGAGGTATGCTTAGCTTTAAGAAAACATTTGCAACTAGAATTTTTGAATTGTCTGAGAACCAAATATTTTGCAAAGATATGTTAGAATTAAGTTGCAATATAGGCTTTATAACCTGTGAGAAGAAACACATATACTACAGCATTTGTTCTTGATAGCACAAATATTCTAAATTCTGAAAGTATATTCACGATGGCCATCATTATCATTTCGCGACCAACAACGGACAGAAAAACTAACACAGATACATGGACATATGGAACGATCTTATCAGGCTCATAAAGAATGCTTCATAGAGACATATGGTCTAAAGATCACATACTCATTAACAAAATTGAAAACAGTTGAAACAAACAGAAACCTAAGCTAAGAATAAATGTAAGATGTTAAATGTAGTATGCACAAAGGAATTCCGTATAGGAATACAGAATGGGAAAATCAATAGTATTCTTATAAAAACAAGAGCTATTCAAATAATAAAATCTTGAAATTAAAAGAAAAATTTAGCATCGTATAGGAAGTGTAGAGACGTTCATAAAAAATGCATGACTGGTTTGCAATGCGCTACACCTAATACAAATTAAACTATAGATACCTAATAAAATAAGCTATTATGATGGTAGAGTTTTAGTACTTAATAAAGCATTGCGAGAGTAAGAAAACATATTCCAGATAAATAGCTGGATTGGGTAGTGCCCTAGGCTTGTGGCCCAACCCAAGCTCCATGCAGCTGATATTGACTTTCGATTTCAATGGGTTGATATCAGGCGGAAAAAATCTGGACGGTGGGAGAATTATCGAAGGTAGCTGCAAGGAATGATTGGGTATATATATTGTGGATCTAAAAACTGAGATGCGAAAGATATGTGTGAGGTGAGAAGACGGTTGCAAATGACGGATCTGAGGATAAGCTTCGAGATGTTGGAGCTAATACGTAGTTGATAGGGCTAACACAGTCATTTGTAGGGGAGCAGAAAAGAAAGAAAAAAAATAGCATACCTGCTTGTGACTGGTTTAGTGTGTAGTTAAGTGAATTTTGTCGGACAGCCAAAGGCCAATTTCTCATGAGTATTTAAGGAACTGTTGTAGTTGATGTGGCTGTTGGTTAAGTGGCTTGCATATGATTCTCATAACATTACATGAACTACTATATTCTTTCAAATAGTATTACACTTATTTTTAGAAATCGAAGAATAAAGACTTTAAATTATTTATTGTAGACGCGGGCTCATGGTGTCGAGTTGAATTTTATGAAGCTTATCGTTTTCTATGGTTCTAGTGCAAATAAAAGCGTTCATAAACTAAGGTTTCTCGTTTTGCCTCCGAGTATTACGTTTACCTAACAAAATTGGTTGCCGCATATAATTTCAGTAACGATTGCTCACTCTCTCCTCAGAACATTGACTAACAGTAAGTATATTTATTGCACTTCTTCAGAGGCACGTATATTATTTCTCTTAATTGCAATATATTTGAATTTATATGTGTGTATACAAGCATGCATACGTGCACATACACACGCACGCACACACACACACACACACACACACACACACACACACATACATACATATATACATATATATATATATATATAGATGGAGTATTCCAAGGTGTTTATATTCTATAAATGCTAGATGTAGCACCATTAAGTTTAGATTACCTCTGATGAACTTATTTCTAGTTCAAAATGTGATATGACGAATAAAACATTTAATACTGAATATCTGCGTTATCACATCTCATAAAACTGCATCTTTGCAAAGTTGCATTTATAAGTTGCTCGAGAAACGATAGTCGGTTCTGAGGGGTGTATGGTTGCAAAACAGAAATTGAAATGAATTGACAGAAGGGCACTAGAAGTGGAGCCTGCGGCTTAATATACTACATTTTTAAAGATTGTGCAGCAGCTGACATGGCTACATCAAGCGCAAACAAGGAACCTTGCCCAATACTGCGCAAGACCGCCACAATCAACACACATGGGATGGCCTCCCCTAACGTCTGCACAGTTGTCACGTCAATATATGTTTAGTAAATATTGGAGGGCTGTTGTATCACAACAACAAAAGCAAGGTTTTCTTTCTGAGAGACCTTGCTGCATGCAATCAAGCCCTCTGCATAGCACTCGTAGAAACTCATCTCAGCCCTGATATAGAGGATGCAGAAGTACACGTACCAAAATATACCATACTGCGAACAGACAGGAGGGAAAGGAGCCATGGTGGAGTTGCTGTATACATCTGTGAAGACCTCACTCCCAGGTCTTACTACCATACCCAAATTCAGTATGTGACTCTCTAATTGTATACATAAGACAACACAATATAGTCACATGCAATGCATATCGCCCACTGGATGCTCAAACCAGATATGTAAGTTTGAAGATTGCCTCCCTCACAAGAATTTTAAAATTCCTCATGAAGCTGGAACAACATGTAAGCGTATTTCTTATGAGTGAATTCAACTTCCCCAATGTCAAATGGCTCGAAGGTCTCATGCTCTCAGGAATGACATATTGCAAACAAGCACAGGTGGAGTCTGTGCTCAATCCCACCAATGCCCTATTCATGGAGCAAGTTGTACTCAGACCAACTAAATCGAATAATATTTTGGATCTCTACTTCACAAACAATATGGACATCGTTCATGATGTGAAAGTGACGCCATTCAAGAAAAATGGTCCAATTAATACTCTTGATGATAAGGCACACCGCACTGTAACTCCTGGTAAATTAACAATGTGTTCCACCATAACATGCAGATTCTCAGGTCCTCAATCGGTGCAATTGTGGCGGTTAATTGAACCATTTAATTTGAATGTGTCTTCTTCACTTCACACAATTTTTGTTGGAAAGTGTGCATCTTCTACACATCGTACCAAGTACCACTCGCAATATTGGACCCTTCGGTCTGGATCATCGTCATTAATAGTATGGACTAATCTTGGAACGTAACATTTCCATTGATAACGATTCAAAATGCGTTGAGCAGAAGATTTTGATATACCTGCCTCACGACTCGTTTGCCGCACAGATTATCTTGGACTTTGGTGTATGTTTGTAGCGCTCCTTCTTACTTCGTAGGGGTTATCGATATTCGATGTCTTTCGGAACGATTCTCGTGGACATTCTGAACAGTTCCATCCGCTTCAAACTTAACTCTAATTCGAATAATGGTAAGTCGCATCGGTGGATCTGTTTGAAACTCCCTCTTAAACTGTCTTTGCATTTCAACTGCATTTTCACACTTCCAGCAGCATTTTAGAATGAATTCCCTTCGTTCAAAGCTTAGTCTGAGTGCCTTCATTAATTCAAATGGGTCTAATATGGAAAGGAAAAAAAAGCATCAATTGAGTTATCAGCTGCCTAACTGTGTATACACTTTTTTGTGACGCCCTGTATATATATATATATGTGTGTGTGTGTGTGTGTGTGTGTGTGTGTGTGTGTGTGTGTTTGTGTGTATGTGTTTGTATGTATAGAGTGTTAAAAGTTATGACCGGTCATAGAGTGACCATTGCTTTCGCTCCTGTAAAATGCTTAGCTGTATAGGCGACTCGTCATACTCCAGTGGCTAAAGGTACATGATCTCTCTACATTTGGAGAAAGAAATACGAAACGGTCAGTTAGTTTTGTAAACAAAAAAAAGGAATTGTTCGTGATGTGGGGGGATGGAGGAGAACGGTGTTGAGTTAATTCCCTTACATCGGTCATTCATTCACACACACACACACACACATAAACACACAAACATATATATGACGACACACACATATATATACTGCTATATTAGAAATCACTCGCTATAGCTGTTGCGCAGCTGGACTAAAACCGAATCCACTTGGATGCAAAGCATCGTTCGTAACTGGTCTGACATGCCTCAGTCTATACACTGTCATTATTTAAAGACAAACTTTAAGTTTATTTCTGAGAGTCAGTTCTTTAGTCAATTAGTACGTGGTGGACTTGAATAATCGAAAGCTGATTCGTGTACGCGTGTTTGTTTGTCTGTGTCTGAATGAATGTATATATATCTATGTGTATGCATATATACTAGATTTAAGTGTATGTGTGTACATACATAAATATATATCTGCGTATATATATATATATATATATATGTGTGTGTGTGTGTGTGTGTGTGTGTGTGTGTGTGTGTGTGTGCGTGTGTGCGCGTGTGCGTGTGTGTATACACGTATACGTGTAGGTAGGTAGACACATAGACACAGAGATACGCAGACACACAGACAGACAGGCGGACAGACAAACAGATAGATAGATAGATAGATAGATAGATAGATAGATAGATAGATAGATAGATAGATAGATAGATAGATACTTATTTGCATGCAACATGTTCCTATGAAACACAGATGTGGCGTTTTGGGCCATACCCTATCACGTTAAATTTCGATCGGCACACACAAGCGTAAAGATGATTAGATAGGAATGCCATTGCATTTTAGTAAAATAATCCGACTAAAGAATCTTATCTTATCAGGTACAAACAAATAATATCATTTAGTAAATGAGACGCAGTTATTTCAAAGTAACTATTTAGAAATTAATGTTTGTATTGATGCAATCATTTATGCGATAACAAGAAAACTATTTAAAGCTGTAATTATTACTTTAGCGCAAATATTCTTGCAAAAATATTTTCTTTGAGAATTTTAAGCTGCTTTTACTTGATTGAAAACACCTCAGCATCTTCCATCGTATTAGCGAACTTATAAACAGCATCAATTTTCAGGTGTTACAATACTTGTCATTATAACATCACAGTACAGTCATAGTCGTTGCATTAAAAATTTTTATTGGATTATCTGTTCTTCAAGGACGTTCACTTGCCAATGTTTCATCGCATACAATAACATCGTGATGCCTCCAAGGAAGTTATAGGAGATAGGTAAAATGAATACCTTGTGTTTCATTGCACTTAAGCTGAAATATTTAATATAATACTATGTATATATGTATATTTGTGTGTATGTGTATATTTACATATATATGTTCGTGTATATATATATATATATATATATATATAGAGAGAGAGAGAGAGAGAGAGAGAGAGAGAGATGACTGACTGACAGACAGAGATTTACGTGTATACATTATTTGCATTATTTGCATTATTTACGTTCGACGGAAATTTGTCCTCATCTTGTTTGTTGGCCGATATACCCTCCAGCCTTCTTCAGGTGTCTTGGGGAAATTTTGAATTTGGGTTCTCATTCCTAAGGTATTTTTCGATGTTATTATTATTATTATTTATAATAAAAAAATAATGTGTTCAAGATTGTTGACAGCATATTGGCCTCATCCTCTCTTTTCTTCATAATTGCAATGGACAATATACTTTTGTGGTAGTTGTTGCTTAACAGATCGTTATTGAGCTTGATCATTTCTTCGTGCTGTGTATCACGATCGCTACTTATATTCTTTGCATGATGTCTTAGGCACTGAGCAAACCCTCTCCTTTCTTTACACTGTATGGATGATGGAAATTGAAGTTGAGGTATCGTCCAGTAAATGTCGGCTTGCGATATACGGGTGTCCTGAATGCATACTTGGTGGGTGTTATTAATTCGTCCAGGAATGCCAGCTGATTGTCTGTTTCCTTTTCCATTGTGAACTGTATGGATGGCTTTATTGAGTTCACATAATCTAACAGCACTTGGACATCTTCCTGGTGGGGCCAGATTATAAAGGTGTCATCATCATATCGTAGCCATAGTGTTGCTTTTAGTGGTGTTGATCCTAAAACCAAATTCTCAAAGTATTACATGTATATATTGGCTATTACGGGTGATAATGGTAAAACCATTGCTAAACCCTCCTTTTGTCGATATATATCAGTGTCCATACGGAAGTCGTTTCTACACAGAATGTCAAAATTTCCATCAAGTTTCTAATTGGTATACTAGAGCCTTCTTTTAGATGGGTGTCTGTCACTAGTTTATCTTGTATCACCGATAGTGCTTCACCAGTTGGTGCGTATATGTATTTTAATTACGTAGATACAAGTATGTGCATGTATATATGGATGCTTGTGTTTATGCAAGTATCTATATACGCTGGGAGGATACCCAATTATTATTACGCTAGTGTTTTTACCAAATACAATAAATGGGTTCAGGTAAAAGGAAATTTTACCCTAAATTTATATAGCAATAAGAAAATGGAGGGCAATATGTGAACTTGCAGACACTGTACTATGTCAATTTACCTGTTGATTTTTCAACCAAGAGGACAATAAAAATAATATACAAACACATATGACACACTATGTCATATTAGCAATTAAAAATTAAAAATTAAAAATTAAAAAGGACATCTAGTGACCGAAGAAGGGCTAAAGTCTTACAGCTATTTCGGCCTTGTGATGATATGCCTCATTCTATCTATATATAACTCTTCAGAGATTTACAAAGTTCATGATGTTAATTTAAAATATCCAAATATAAAAATAAAAAAGCATATAAAAAACATTACAAACTCACTTATATATGCATATGCATGCATACTTTAACATATATAGATATACATAAATACATAAATATAGATACATGAATACTTATATGTACATTTAAATGTACATACATGAACGTCTATACATGCACACCAATGAGTCAATTGTTATTGTTACTATATATGAGGAGGACACATATATATACCGATCCACGCATACATACATACATACATACATACATACATACATACACATATGTATATATAAACGCTCCCGTACATACATGTTCGCTGGTACATACGCTTTTAGTTGCGTTTGGAAAGGAGGACTGATGCATTGGTTCTTATCACTCTATTTCCAGCAAAATGTTCAGACCTATATATGTATATATATTTGTTTATATCCGAAACCTGTGGGGTAAATATATATTCTGTTACCAGGATCTGTTCCTCACTTCTACAGTGTACCTCTCCTGTAACTTATCATCTTCCTTGAAAGCTCCCCAGTCATAGATTGCTCTCTCCAGGGTTAAGCATCACTCTTTCTTAAGCTCACCCGGACCTTACTCATAACAAGCCGGTGGACACTGCCCAGTGAACTGAAATAGATGCATAGTTCTGTGTTCAGGACACCATTTCACCACTTCATCCTCACCAGAATGAAATCAATCTGAAACTTGTGCAGGTGCGTATCACAAAATTTTACCCGGATTCTTCCTAAACGTTGGGTTGGTTGCAATCAAGGTCGCCTCCAGCGGGGTGTCCCTCAGTAGCTTCTCATTATGATTGGTGTTGTTATGGAAGTACCAGCAACGATTTTCACCGCTCTCCTAACTCAGATGTGCATTGAGGTCACCCAGAGCGAGTAGGATTTAATGAGCTGGTATTGTGTTAACAGTTCTACACACTACCTCATGAAACTCCTCCGCACTCGCATCACTGCACCCCTCGGTTGGACTATAGGATGAGATGACTGACAACCTTGGGTTTCTGTTGAAAGTCATCGTCAACACTCGCTGGGAGACAGGTATATTTTTCCTCACTAATCACTAACAGACTGGCTCTTGCACTGCACACTGCAGCTCTAACCGTGTTCATCACTGCTGATGGGGTGATGAGCTGGCTCTTCTTTCCAATCATCCCTCTTGTCACGAGCTCATCATGTAGGATCCTGTGTGCTTGGATCGTAAGTATCTGTATATTAGCAAGTGGGTCTCCAATTTATTCGTCGACAAAGACACTTTTGAAAAATCCACTTCATATTATAATGCTGCATGATAAAGTTCCAACTTCAAGAATGGCATACACTGCATAAAACCAAATACAGTTAGACCAAGAAGACGAAGACAGAGGAAAATCCTATGTTTCAACCCACCTTATAGCATGAATGTAGCTACTAACATAGCTAGGAAATTCTTAAAATTAATAGAAACCACTTTCCACAGTAACAAATGTACAACGTTAAAGTTAGCAACTGTTGCCTTCCCAATAATAATTAATCACAAAAAGCATAAACACACCAGAATCACCCCAGAAAGAAAAAGCAACTTCAGATCCCCAAACAGATGCCCTCTAAACAACAACTGTCTCGAGAAAGAACTCGTATACAAGGCCAAGATCACGGACCCCAACGGACAAAAACAAAAAGTATGCGACATTCTTATCAAATATAATATAAAAGTCGAAAGAATGTGGAATAAGCAACCCCCAAATAGAATGGAAAATTATTGCTAAAGCCAAACAATACCGAGGACGGGTTACCAAATGTGAATTCTGTATTTCTGAAACATTCAACATTATACAAACAGATAACATCTTAAACATTAGCGATGAAACCACTTCCTGCATTCACAAGCAATATTTTTACACTCAAATATTTCAAAGAAGATCACATATAAACGAGGTTAACACTGCCAGGATAGCCTCTTTTCTAAATGTGAACACACATAGCACACAAACTTCACACATAGAAGAAATATGCCCCAATAACGTATTACTTCAACGTACAAGTAGAAGCATACCATGCCTAGAACAAAAACTAGCAAATAATGCAGAATAATTAACCATAAGCAAATTTACCACAAAGACAAATCCAAAAGATGCCACTCTAGAGTAATGCCCCTTGATACATTTTATTCATTGTTTCATTCACGCGAATTTACCAGAAATCCCGTGAACGAAGCGAGACTGTTTTCCAAAATGGAGGCGAACACTTTTCTCCATGTGATTGGCTGGAAAAATTCATTAGACACTAGGATATTTTCCTACTTTTCTTAACATGAAAGCGTTAATTCACAAATAAAGAAATTATATATCCACCAATGCGGCATCCAGTACTCATTTCCCCGTTCCACACACACACACACACACACACACACACACATATATATATATATGTGTGTGTGTGTGTGTGTGTGTGTGTGTGTGTGTATGTGTGTGTGTGTGTGTGTAAGTCATATCGTCATAGCTTCATTGAAAACCCTTGTTAAAAGAAGGATCTCAATTTCGACAGTTGTAAAATTGTAATCCGGTCATAGCTTGGTGAGTAATGCAACTTTATAGTCTTTACACCAGACACAATGTCGCAACCTTCCTCTGTCCAAATCCATACAGTTTTACATGCATAGGTGCACACATACATACACACATTTTCATATATACGCCTGTGTTTTTGTGTGTGTGTGCGCGCCCGCATGTGTGTGTGTGTGCGCGCGCCCGCATGTGTGTGTGTGCGCCCGCATGTGTGTGTGCTTGTATTTGTGTGCAAAATTAATTTGTCACTCACCTTGTATTCTATATAAATGAACTGAAGACACCAACGTTCGGGAACTCGGCAAGAGATCAGCAGAAATACTTTATGCTATCGAGAACATTAGTACATATATTTATTTAGATGTAATAGCAATCCCATCCAGTTTTATGCTGTAAAAGTAAAAAAAAAAATATCAGTATCAGTTTTATACTCATTTCGACACTATAAACATTGTCATGTCTTAAAATATATCGATGATTTACTCATAGTATATCAAACATACATTGTTTATGTATTTACCATTGGACTTTGACAACTTCAGGAGGATTTAGCTTTTGGCTTAACGTGTATTTTATGGTCGGGATTCTGTGATTCCATGGTCTCTTATAATTAACTGATATTACATTAGCACTTGCGCAATGACAAGAAAATTCTTACAATTATGTAGAGGCTATTCATCACTTGGCAGGAATTGCGTTCTTAATTTAATCACAATAAATCGTAGAGCTTAGATTTCCATATTATAATAACTGATTGCTGAAATGCTCTCTACATGATTAAGCTACACCGCATGAGACGGAAGATGTTAAATTTTCAACTGTGGTTCATTAGAAAATAAATCAAATACAAAGTCATTTCACAAGAAAACTAACATAGAACCTATCCTACAAAACTTCACACTGGGATTATACAGAGCATTTTAACTATTACGGAAGTGAACTGAAAAACGAAATTATATAAGGTTTAGTGTTATTACATTATTATAAAAGTTGCGACTAAATTGAATTTAAATCGTACCTGGATAAATTCAATTTGTAATTTGATTCTGATATCGCCATTTGTCATGCTAAAACACTAGAGAAACATAAAAAAATTCTATAAAACGCCGTTAGAAATCCGCCTATATCTAAATATAAGTCTGATACAGACATACACATATATGTGTGCGCGTGTTATAGTGTGTGTGCATGTCATAGGGTTTGCGCACAAGTGTGTGTGTGAGTGTATTTAAGTATGTACACCCCTGGCATATAAGTGGAAAACAAGATGGCGAGAAAGCACTCGAATACGAAATGCACAATAAAATACAGAATTTCATTGAAGCTTATTCCAAGTTATAAGTAAGCGATGATTTACAGACTTTAACTTTTTGAATGATATAATGGCTTTAAATGGTGCGATGAAAATCAATTGACAAATAATTAAATAAACATTTAAAGCTGATGAAACAATGGGTTGACACATTTCAAAATCGATAAAATGTGTTAGGTAAGTATATTGACCTTCAACAGAAATATTATCACTTATAAAGTTTTGCCTTAAGGCAGTTATAATTTCTGCTTTCTAAGAAAACTCCAGACAATATCATTTTAGAGTTTAAAATTATAGACTAAGTAAGTGGACAATAAAATTCAAAATCAAAGAAAAGCAAATAAGTTTATAAATAATTTTTTTATGGATAGGAGAGGAAAGGCAAACAAGAATAAGGCGTGAAGGAAGAGCTTTTAAGTAAATAAAGGGGTAAATAAAGAAGCTAGTGAAGTGGCGTATGAATAGTATAAATTTATGAAACTGTATATGCATCACTACATAACCTCTGCTTTAAATATATATATAGCTAGAGAGATAAATATGTAGGTAAGCAGTGTAATTAAGAGGAAAACATGTAATGCAGATGTATGGAACGATGAGTCGGTAAAAGTGATGAGAAAGGAAAGGCGAAATATAGAGTAATCTAGAATGTAGAACGAAGATTAATATAATCGCAATGTTTTGAGATGGTGATGGTGGTGGTGTGCATTAAAAATGATAAGATCACACGAAATAACAGGTAAAAATTAACGGTATACACATGGTTTCAAATGGTGGTAAAGCACGCAAAAAGGAGTGGAATTCAAAATGGAAGCAGTAATATTTTTTTTTTAATCATTTATATAAAAGTCATATCTATAACTTGAGGCATGATCAATAGAAGGCTACGTAAAAGTTACATGAAAGTAATGGACATGTATTAAAGAATCGGTGAGTTTAGAAGGAAGTGGCAACATATTCCAAATATTAGTGGTAACAATTGGTGAAAGAAAACAATAGCTCTGCATGTCATATGGAACAGTATTTGAAATTAATCATTTCGAAGAATATCTGTAATAGTTCAATAATTCAGAGTTTCTGTTTAAGGTCGATTTCTCCTTAGACAGAATAAAATACTTTTTCACTTAAACATGGCAGACATCTGATAGAATTTATCTGCGAGCCCTATCAGCTTGGCTATAAGTTTTATAAAATTGTGCATGAATCTTTAAAATAACCGGACGAGGTTCTTCAGATGGTTAAATGTATTTAGACAGACGCGGTGCTGACATGATTTCAGGATATTAAAATGAATTCTTGTACAAGAAAAATCGATTCCTCAAGTGTTTACTAATAGGAATTTGAAATTGTCAACCAGGCTTTACATTAATTATATTTCCGTAAGCACATCTCTGCTATACACACCTGAGATCCCGTATCGATGACACAACAAAATACTCCAGAAATTTCAGCAAAAGTGTCTAAAGCATATGTTAAACATCACTCGGAGATCTACACCGGACACACAATTGATGAAAAAGGAAAGATGTGTGAGTATGGAAGCTCAACTCATCAATAATCGTATGTGTTTAGTTAGTCATATTAAGGTCATCCACGAGCCGAAAAGGAGTTTTATGACAAAAAATATATTAAGACCCTCATTGAGGAAATGTGGCACTGCAGCGACGAAAATGTGGATCTAAAACGTCATAAAATAGTCTACAGTTTAGGAAAATATGAATTAAGCAATAAATAATGAAAATTTAGACAACAGCACGAAGTTGAAATCCTGCATGGTAAAGGGTCCAAAAATCTTCTCGTATGCGCAGTGTGGTTTCATTACAGCTTATATACATATATATATATATATATATATATATATATATATATATATATATATATATAT
Source organism: Octopus bimaculoides (assembly GCF_046866305.1). Taxonomy (NCBI): domain Eukaryota; kingdom Metazoa; phylum Mollusca; class Cephalopoda; order Octopoda; family Octopodidae; genus Octopus; species Octopus bimaculoides. Next base: position 38,683,679 of record NC_142935.1, read on the forward strand.
GCGTGTGTATGTGTGTGTGTATATATATATATATATGTGTGTGTGTGTGTGTGTGCGTGTGTGTGTGTGTGTGTGTGTGTGTGTGTGTGTGTGTGTGTCTATGAACAACACATGAAATTCATGCAGATTGATATATCAGGCTACTATTCTATAAATCCAATGGTGTTGAATGTTGAGTAAGGCCTTAATGTTTCCTATGAGCAATTTTACTTTACTTTATATGATAGCCGACTCTGATTTGTTTGAGCTGTATGCTACATTTTATAGATTATGAAGGCGGATTCTGGTCCTGTAAATAACCAGAATAAATAACAGAGTAAATAACTTCGATACAACAATGAGATCTAGTAACTCGGCACAAGTTTCCTAAATTAGTGGTAATATCATTACGGGGAAAAAAACTCTCTTCATTCTAAATAGATGAAGCGTAGGGGAATAGAAAGAAATAGGAAAAAAAAATTACGTTCTTTAATAACACTAGAAAAGGATTTTCTTGATTTATCGCTAGACCTAAATACTGGTTTATATCCACCATAACGTAAAAGTAATGAAAACCTAACTTATACGAATAACATCTGAAATCATCTACGCTCTGTTAACGATGCAATAAGTTAGTAGCATGTCATATAGAATCTCCAGGCGTAGCACAAATGAAAGAATTTTAACTCACATGTAGATTACTTTAAAGAAATATAAAGAAATACAAAGCAAAACATTTGTTAAATGATTACTAAGTGTTTGAGTTACCGTCCGAATCCCATTTTGTGAAGATTTCTAAATGGACCTCAATACTAAAATATCAAGAGTACATATATAATGTATTTACAGAGTATTTTTTCAAACAATATGAACTTTTAAATTTTGGTTTCTTCATGAAAGTTTCAGCTGGAGTACCTGAATATCTGCTTCTATTTATTGATATGAGAATATTTTGTGTATTTGAGATTTTGACTCCATTAGTACGAATATGAAAAGAGAAAATATTTAAAACTATTATTTTTCAATTGTTCATTCTTGTATATAAAAACACAAGCAGTATCATTTAAGTCTCTGTGCGTATAGGTTCATTAACTTAAGTTATTCCTGTATGTAAGTAGGATATGCCGTTAAATATCAATAGCGACTACGTCTTCTTTGTCTGTATAGGTCTGCGTGTGTGGGATTATGTGGGCGTGAGACCACTGCATTGTCTGATAAATGGCATCTGTTACCTGTAGTGCCAATATCTGGCTAAAATTAGAGTGGTACGTCAGGAGACATGCATCAAAACGTGCGCTCTTACAATGTGTACCTGTTAAGTGTTGTAAATTGCTTATATCAGAAGGAAGCAGTATAACATTTAAAACGAAATTGCACACAGTTCTATATTTAAGAGATGAGGAATTATATACATTATTTACATTATTTACATTTGATGGATATTTATCCACATCTTGTTTGTTGTTAACACAAGGTTTCGGCTCATGTACCCTCCAGCTTTCATCAGGTGTCTTGGGGAAATTTCGAACTTGGGAATGAAGCTTAGGAATGAGAACCCAGGTTCGAAATTTATCCAAGACACCTGATGAAGTCTGGAAGAAGAAGAAGAAGAAGAAGAAGAAGAAGAAGAAGAAGAAGAAGAAGAAGAAGAAGAAGAAGAAGAAGAAGAAGAAGAAGAAGAAAAGAATGAAAGAAAGAAAGAAAGAAAGAAAGAAAGAAAGAAAGAGACAAACAAACAAACAAACAAACAAACAAACAAATGTAAGTAGAAGAAGAAGGAAAGAACACAAAGATGAGCACGAAGGGGAGGTCAAGGAGGAGATCTGCTTTTCTTCGTTTTCACTCTCATTTATATTCTCGTTTAATCATTGGTTTGTTACCGGATATGATAGTAACATCCTGTCATATCCTATATACCGTCTCCCTATTCTTTTGTTTTCGTTCTTTTTTTCTTATTCATCTTCGTCTTCTTTTACTTCTCTTAATTCCTTTATTTGACTTCGTATTCTTACTGCCTAAGACTTTCCCTCTATTTCACCACAATTATTCTTATTTATATTTATTATTTCCTCCCCATAAACAAAGTACTGCACTTGACAGCTGTACAATGTTCCAAACCAAAGATATTACATAACTTTTCATATAGAAGTAGCGCGTGCAATGGCGTTAAAATCAGAGTGGTAACGAAACAATTGTAACTGATCATTAAAGATGTGCTAATGTCCTTTTTGTCATCATATTTGGATTATATTATACTCTTCAGTAGCCCCATTCATTGGTTTTTTCTGATGTGGTACCTGGAGTTTTTACAACAGCAGAATTTCAATCATACTTGAGACAACAGTTCAAAAATATAGAAAGCCTTCAGCTTGGGGTGAGTATTGCATTTAAAATACTCTAGTGTATACATACATACTTACCTATACACATATAGAAGCTTTGTTAAAAAAGATCGCCTTGCATCGACGTTTTCTGGATGATTTCGATGCTCAAAACTCTGATCAATTTCTTTTTTCTACCCTACCTTTTGTTTGACGCATAACATTTGAGAGAAATTCATAAACGGAAATTTGAAGAAGCTCAGCATATATACAGACACACACTCATATCGTGAACAATATTGTCAGTGTGCGTCTGTGCCCAGATAGGATTCTAACCGGTCCGTTAATGGCTCTCGGCTCAAGGATATTCACAATAATGTTTATCTACCAGTCAGCTTCTGATTCGTTAATGAGAAAGCTGAAATCATCAACGGTAGTCGTGCGCTCATTTCAATATAAATCATTATAGTTAAAATATGTTATAGTTTATAGCTATCATATATATTACTACACCTAATATTATTTTTCGGAAATACTGCAAGTATAGCTTACTTATTCAGGTTAATGAATAAGCAACATTTCACATTTTTTACCAATATCATGTTTGGAGGCAACTAAAGATAGTTTGTGTATATTTTATTGGTATTGTATTGCAAATATGTAAGGCGTACGTGTAGTTATGTGATCAAAAGTGTGCTTCCCAACCACATATTTTCAGGTTTTGGTAGGCGGAAACTGAAAGAAGCTAGACATATATATAAATACATACCTACGTGGGTGTTTGTATGCATGTGTATATGTTTGTGTGCGTGTGCGCACGCCTGCGTGTGTGTGACAATCGGTGTTGATGCGTTTACGTTTCAGTATCTTAGTGGTTTGACAAAAGATTCCGATAGAATAAGCAACATGATTTTTAAAAATACTAGGATCCATTCATACGCTCAAAATTCTTCAAAGCGGTGCCCCAGCATGACCGCAGTTTAATGACTGAAACAAGGGAACAGATAAAAGGTAAAAATATATTTAAATCATAATTTTGTTATATCTAGGCAACAAAATTGGCACTCCAAGTAAATATTGTCATTAATAAGTATTCCATGCGTTGTTAAACATTACAAAATCTAGATTTAGATAAGCTTTTATTCTTAGAATGCATTACATGACGTCACATTCATGCAGTCTCACCATGTATTTGGTTTCTAATACGTTCTTTTAATCACACAGTGATTATAATCTTACTGGCGTTACTATAAGTAAACATACGTTATGCATAGAAATCCCTCATATGCCCCTATCTGCATATCAATTTGTTCTTTCTAATATACTTTGTATAGCTTTGTCGCAAGAGGCAGTATGGAGAGGATACAGTCTTTGAAGTTATAAAATATAGTGTTATAATATATTCCATGAAACTGACACTAGGTCTGCTTTGTTATCTTCTCTGCTTCATACGGAGTTGCGCAGCAGTCTTTGAACTCGGATTTTTAGAGAAACGAAACGAAGAATAATTAGGCGTTCAGATTTGACCCGCGATATTTTGTTTCTACCATCAATCTATGTCGTTTTTTGCAATTTACACAGGATCAGATTAAAAATCTACGACATCCGAACATCTCTTTGTTGATATCAACTGCTTTATTGCAGACAATATTTCCTATATTTTATTATCATTTATTGAATCAACTAAAGATTGTTGCGCATGTATTTCCTTTGCTTTCGTTGATTAATTTTTCTGTTGATTTGTGTATTGTAAGCATATAGTTAAATCCTTATGTCGTTTTGTCTATAGTACATATTTGAACGGAAAATAAATTATACAAACAAAAGTGATGTCTCTTAATGAACGTTCTATATAGATTGCTAAGGTTGTTCTGCATTCATTCGCTTTGAATTTAGATATTAGAAGAACAAAAGTAAGTGATGAATATAGACTTGCTTCACGATATTTCGATTCAGCTAATAATCTAAGCTGCGTTGTTCTAATTTACAGGGGTCAGATTATATTCATTTTTATATATTCATTTTTTTAAAAATCAGTATCAGTCGTTTTAATAGAGACAATAATATATTAGTTTCAGGAATTACTAGCTATATGGATCGATTACCTTATATAACAAGTAATTTATTTAATCTAGTGGGTAATTTATATATCTCCTGTCCATTGTACCGAACAGCGTAACTTATCTATTTTCATATCTATTCGTGATTCACGTTTGCTTTACATCTGAGCATGAATAACACAAACACTAATAATATTCCATAGTCGATTGTCGAACATTCTAAGTAAAATTGTTCTTTTACCTTGTCAATAATACATTAGCTGATTATCATTAAGTTGTTTCTAGAGTTTGCATTTATAAAATATTATTATCATTCACATTAAATTTGATATGTATGTCGACATAATTAATGTATTGTCTTATCTATGCGACACCGAAAATAAATCTCATCATTAATGTATTATTCGTAGCTTTGATAATAATTACGAGACCAAAATTAAGATAAATTTTAGCAGTGAATCAATGCCTACTAGACGAACGAATAGACTTCCACTTTTCCTAGCATTTGAATACTCATTGCCTCACACTATTAAGCTGAAAATATGATATACTATGTAAGCATCCAATTGTCCATCTCGAATTCATTTCTTTCTTTCTGTGTGTTTCTCAGATCCCTAACATGTGACATTTGCGCTTTTGTCCCCTCTATTAGATGAACACTTCCTGTTCTCGTGGCCAAAGATCTGCAGCTATGCATACATATGGCATGCTACTTATCAGATTCATTGGTGGCCTATGGGTTCTTGAGAGTCTGGGCAACCTCTGATAGTTTAGATTTTGCTCTGCTGCCACAGAGCGTTCCAATTGACCAGCAAGACACTTACGGCCATTTCCTCGTATTGCTTACAATGAAACCCCCTCACTGACCTGATAGGCAGGCCATAATTACGTCCTCAGTATAGCTAACTTCCGACTCCTAGCGAATATACTACATTCCTAATTCAGTGAAACAGTCTTCCACAGGGTCAATAGTTCGGTTTCTTTGTAGCTTAGTTGAATCTGTCAGAGCATACGCGCCGCTACTGTAGGTACGGAACAACCATTGTCATTATTGCACCTGTATGAGGTATTGAACTCAGGTTTGGCCACACTTTTATTTGAGAAGTACATCAGAAAATGGAGATATATCTCACTATGTCTCTTCGTGTCATATCTAGAAATGATGCTCAGCGATATTGACTGGATAGGTCACGTTGAACATCAACAGCGAGCTACTAACAAACTTCCGATTCGCTCATGATATTGCACTCATCACGGAAACCACAGATCAGTTGCAGACAATGCTGACATAGCTAGATATCAATAGCACATAAGTAGACCTTAAATTGAACAGCATGAATATGAAGTACATGCGGATTGAAGAGATCATGCAAGGGCAAATGCAGGTGGGAAGCTATGAAATCGCTGAGGTAAAGGAGTAGGTCTACTCAGAGCACACAGTAAATATGCGGCGAGATAGTGATGTTGAAATCTGAAAGAGAATAAGGGTGACAGTTTATATACAAACTGCACTCTAGCAATTTTTAAACCTTTTTAAGGCTATCGCAAATTGTAGATTGAGTGAGTTCATTAAAACCTTTGCATAATTTCATTTTATCATATTTAGTTCCTGTCCATTTTCACTATGTTGCACACCTACTCAATCATCCCTATATATCACTATGCTGCCGCCTTCTATTTCGTTGTTGAGGATATATAAGACGTTGAGACCAACCAGATCCGCTTTCTCTCCTCTATAATATCTCCTCATGACCTCAAACAGCTCATATCCATTTTTTTCACGTAAGAAATATTATCATGAAAAAGCAATGAATTGTTTTTGTACATTATCATAACTCTATTTCTATATGTTTACTAAATTCGAGTACGTTTCAAGGGCGATTTTGGGGAGGTGGAAGTGTAAAACCCTGCAAAGACGAACTGAATAAATTTGCATTTGGAGATACCTTAAAAGCGAACAATAATAACATGGAAAGAAACGACAAAATAAAGAAAGAAGTGGAAGCACACTGTGACTAGAGATGTATAAAAAATATCTGATAGTCTGGTCGATACAGTGATACAGTGATATTAATACGTAGCGAGAAATAATTCTGGTTCTACAAACAGGAAAATACAACTTAAAATACAAGTGTATATGAGTGTGACCATGATAAAGCGGCATAGGTAACAGAGTGACTGAAGTTTCGTGTGTTGTCATAAGGTGGAATGGTATGACGAAATGAAGAAGTGGAAGCGCATTGTTATCAATGAATTTTCTTGAAATATTCTATAGGTGCGCTGCTACATAAACATTTTGTAAAGTTTGATGAGGAACTGATGTGCTGTATGATATTAAGTATTATAAATTTTTGCGAGAATAACAGGATTTCAGAATATATAGAAATATCAGAGGACGTGACTTATAAGAACTTCTAAATTTCTATCTTCATTAGACTGGCCCCGGATATTTGCAAGAATTTGCGTTTACTCTAGATCAATCAATTCCTTAATTGGTGATGGATGACAGGCAATTGAATAGCCAACGCTATTAGCATAGCTCGTGAGAGAGTTAAAGTTATTCTAGAAAATATCCTCTGCACTAGCTTCAAAGAGGGCCAAGATCATTTCAACTGCAAGGAAGGAGAGCACCTCAGTTTTGGGGAGACAAACGGCATTTTGCATATTGAATATCTTCAAAAATGGCCACAACTTTCAATGGACAGTGCTATGCCAACTTCCTGTGGCAGTTACAAAGGGTATCAAAAACAAGCGCTGAGGAAAACTAAGAAAAGGGGGCTGTCTCATCGGGATAATGTTCCAGCACACAAGTCTTTGGCTTCATTAGCTGCTATGTATGACCGTGACTTGATTTGTCTCAATCTGATTATCATCTGTTTCCGTACATGAAATAAACACTTGGGAACACATGGAAAGATAGGAACCAAGCACTGCAACACCGGTCAATGAAGTGTATGGATCGCAAAGGGTATTATATTGAAAAACGAAATCATTTGGTCACATTCCATTAGAGTATCTTCGTCAGCATATGAATCCTTCAGGTGACCCACGTATATTTACGTATGTATGCATGAATGTATGTCTATGTATATTTACATACAAACACACACATGCACAGACACACACACATATCTATATACATACATACACAAATGTATATATGCATACAGATTAATATATGTGAGTACATTTATCTCTACCTCCGAAGAAGAAGATCATTTGTGTGTGCAAGCATATATTCTAATTGCATTAAAGAATTTCATTTCACTATCTGTCAAAACATTAATAGTAAATAAATTTTCGTAGGACATGTTGAAATACGACATGACATCTAAAATATAAATTGAATACATAAACATACACACATACACACACATATATGTGTGTATTACACACAAACAAGAAGAAATAAATGCTACATCTATATACAAGAACAAATTTTAAAAACATTTTCAAAATCTCCAGATTTATTAAGCGTTGAAACATATATTCAAATAGTCAAATTTTCAAAAATTCATGTTTGTCAGCCTTTCCTTCATTTATTCGCAAACAACATTGATACCACTTCATAACAGAGCAGAATTTGTATTTATTTTCTTTTCTAGTACGCAGTTGATATATGACAAACACCCGTGTGTATATATCTCCCATTCTGTATATATATATATATATATATATATATATATATATATATATATATGTGTGTGTGTGTGTATGTGTGTGTGTGTGTATGTATGTATATGTATATATATGAAATGTCTTGAGTCTCAGAAAAAAGCGAAATATGGTTCAATGCATCAAGGCTCAAAAGGCTTGGAGGCTCAAAACTTTTCATACACACCTCGTATGTATATATATATATATATATATATATATATATATATATATATATATATATATATATATATATATATATATATATATATATATATATATATATATATATATATTATAATATATTATTATTAATATCAGGAAATCAATATTAGAAAATTCATCAGAAAGATATATACATGTGTAGAGTAATTGTTGTATTAAAACTATATGTAAAAATATATGTAAATATGTATAAGTATAAGTATATAATATAATAATAAATATATAAGTTTAAAAATTTTGAATTAGGTTTTAAATTATCTTACGGTCGTTTCACAAAAGCTCTGTTCTAATAATGGAATCCTATATTGATAAGCATTTATAGACAACTCTTCTGCTCTTCAGAGATATAAAATTTTGAATTTGTATAATTTATCGAATGGTATTTTTTAAAAACATGAAGTAATATCATAAAAGGTGTTTGTTTGAACTATCAATCCAATATTAAAAGATAAAAGTTACTGCTTTGCATTTTGGTAAGTACACTTTACTATAAGACTTTAATCCATATTTTCTTCTTTGGTTGGTCTTCAGTAATGATCCATAATAGTTATGTGTAAAATCCATTATATTATCTGTTTTTGATTTTTGGTAGGTAAACTTTAGTATGAGAATCTTGAAATTCATATATGTCTCATTAGATTATTATATTATAAAATATATATACAATCGCTCGTGTTAAATACATAAATAGCATTAATACTTTGATACAACAGAGCATCAATATAAATTCAGTATACAATATTCTCATTGAATATATTTAACTAAAAATGTATATACATACACACATATATATATATATATATATATATATATATATATATATATATATATATATATATATACATATATATATATATATATGTATATATATATATATATATATATATATATATATATATATATATATATATATATATATATATATATATATATATATATATATATATATATATATATATATATATATATATATATATATATATATATATATACATATATATATGCGTATGTGTGTCTGTGGGTACGTATATATATGTATATGTATGTATATATACGAGGTGTGAAAAGTCTTTAGCCTAAAAAAAAAATATGGTATATATTAATTTATATATATATATATATATATATATATATATATATATATACATTTACATTATTCCTTCAAATGTATTCAGATTAGATGACTTGATTACTCTCATTTACTGAATAAGTATCATATGTATATATATATATATATATATATATATATATATATATATATATATATAAACATAATTAAGGGATCAGCAAACAGTTGCTTCACCACATACATACACACACACACATGAAGAAATAAACGTCTCTATATACAAGGACAAATTTTTAAAACATTTTCAAAGTCTCCAGATATATGTTTGTCAGCCTTTCCTTCATTTATTGGCAAACAGCATTGATGGCGCTTCATAACACAACAGAAATTATATTTGTTTTCTTTTGTAGTACTCAGCTAATATATGACAAACACGTGTGTATATATATCTCTCATTCTGCATATATATATATATAGAGAGAGTTATTAATATTTCTCAGTCTCTCTAAAGGAGACTACGGCAGCGGTACTGGAAATTAATAGTTATCGCCAAGCCAACATGGCAGTCCCAAAATTAGGACGAAATCTGCCGTGAATTAGCTCCAAGAAGCCATCGCCTCTAACTAGCTATGTGACACACGAAACCTGTGTCCTTTATAACCTTCGAACAGGGGAGGTCAGCAGTGTCCCCCTGCTGGTTTGGCATCTGCAGACTAGTTTCAGGGTGTTGCCCCTTGTCAATGCAGAGCAGCCAAGCCCTAGCCAGGCGGTACTGCTGACTATCTGCTCGAAGGTTATTTATCTAATTTCAGTGGAATCTATCTACTGGTTTTCAGAAATAGAGTTATTAATATTTCTAAGTCTCTCTAAAGGAGACTACGGCAGCGGTACTGGAAATTAATAGTTATCGCCAAGCCAACATGGCAGTCCCAAAATTAGGACGAAAGCTGCCGTGAATTAGCTCCAAGAAGCCATCGCCTCTAGCTAGCTATGTGACACACGAAACCTGTGTCCTTTATAACCTTCGAACAGGGGAGGTCAGCAGTGTCCCCCTGCTGGTTTGGCATCTGCAGACTAGTTTCAGGGTGTTGCCCCTTGTCAATGCAGAGCAGCCAAGCCCTAGCCAGGCGGCACTGCTGACTATCTGCTCGAAGGTTATTTATCTAATTTCAGTGGAATCTATCCACTGGTTTTCAGAAATAGAGTTATTAATATTTCTAAGTCTCTCTAAAGGAGACTACAGCAGCGGTATATATATATATATATATATATATATATATATATATATATATATATATATATATATATATATATATATATATATATATATATACATATATATATATGTATATATATATATATATATATATATATATATATATATATATATATATGTATATATACACGCAAATATATAAGAGTACGTGTGTCAGTGTATTTCTGTATGCGTTAATTTATTAACATTATTAACAATAATGATCTTCATTACAGATAACACCGTAATTATCCCCATCCCACCCTATCATATTTAATCACTATTAATCTCATTATCATTTTCTCAAGCAACTTACGTATTGTGACCCCCCCCCCCCCTGAAATACATATTCTTTCTCAAATTTGTGCGCCTTTAAACTCCGAACTGTCACTCAATTTGCACGGTACTCGTTTTACAATGATACATTTTAGTACTATTTCGGTTTCGTTATAAGTGCGTAGACACAAATTTACATCGTTTGGGCATGGGATTTTTATTTTCCTTTCATTTTACTTTCATTTCAGATCACCTATAATTAAATAGGTGAGACATTAAACTAACATTTAAATTTACACTATTTGTTAATATTTTATTAAATATTTTTAAATTGAATACTAGAATTTCGAATGGGAACAAGGTCGATTTCTTCGGAAAATTAATCTGCTGAATCGAGTTCAGAAATGGAACGGAAATGACCTAATAGAATGCATGAAAGAGTTTTATATAAACTAAGGTACCATCAGAATATGGAAAATGAGCGAACGAAAGTTCAAGCGAGTATAATCGCTGGATCTTAAGACATTCGCGTTGTTGCAACAATCTGAATTATTTTGGACAGAATATGAAACCTATATATATTTATATATATACACACACATGCACGCACACACACACACACACACACACACACACACACACACACACACACACACACACACACACACACACACACACACACACACACACATATATATATATATATATATATATATATATATATATTATATATGTAACGAAGCATTGGCGAAAAGTAGTCTTTAGGTATGAATAGAATTTAGGTTAGTTGAAATATGTTTGTCACATACTTCAAATGCTTCAAGGCAAATACACTCAAGTTACCGTAAAGAAAACTGTCTATTATGGTAAAAAGGTGTGAAAACACACAGTTCGTTCAGTGTCGCCACCTGTGAGGAATCTGACATCGATGTTTGAAGTTTTTTGACATTTGTCAACTAGATGTACCTAAGAGAGGGAACTCTCGATGAACTTAATAAAGCTGTAACTTAATATATAATTCAGTCATTACGTTGACCGTTTTTGCCCCGGTAGACGCCCCCGATCAAGGTAAATAACGAATTATTGGTGCAAAGCAGTGTTTAGATATGATTAGAATTTAGGTTAGTTGAAATACGTTTGTCAGATTATTTACATGTATGTGTGCGTGTGTATGTCTGTATGTGTGTCTGTGTTTGTGTGTGGACGTTGTAAATGTGTTGTGTATGTGTGTGTGTTTATGTGTGTGTGTTTGTGTGCATATACCCAGTAATTGTTTATATCCTTTATTAAGTTACCAAGTGGTGAAATTTCATTTGTGTTAGCGTTCTTTTCTTAATAGTATCATTAAACCTAACTCCCTCGTTTTACACGTCTCGCGTTATTGCTCTGCAGTGTAAACTGTAGGATATCTCTGCTTTATTAAAATCGCTCAACAGAATAAAGCTATTGACTTTCGCTGGAAAGTAATTTTTTTCCATAAAACACGTCAAGAACGCTATATGTCGACAGCAGTCTATGTTCTTTTCTAGAAATTAAATTATTACACAATATCAAAATAGAGAATTCTCATCCAAATGCGATATAGTATTTTTGTTGAAGTGGAAATTTTCAAATGTTTCCTAGCGACAAAAAATGGAACCATCAGCTTATTCAGACGAGAAAAAGCTGCAGTTATAAGGTTTTAGATAGCTTCTAACAATGGATCATGGAGAGAAGAGAATCTCAGATGGAAATCTGCAACGGTGTATATTCCTACAAAGGGATGTGTTGGTACTATACGGTGTGACGGATTAATTCTGTCACTCATGAAGCCGTAAATGGAATCTCTGAGGGTTTTTTTGTCTGAAGTTTCGGTCTACTACATTCGAGAAAGATTTGATGAGGCCGAGGCTTTCTTAGGAACGTCCCTACTCAAGCTTCTGCGTTGGGTTATTAAATTTAACCACACGGTTTCAAAATGATCTTATTTGCACAATGGTGCCTGTGATCAAGCTATGACATTACTCTCTATGATACTAAATGAACGTCTGTTAAACCAATGAAGAATGATTTTCTGTTCAATGTTTGTAAAGCAGAGTGTGGAAAGAGAGAGATTGACTAAAATCTTTCTTAATGCTATTATTTTATTGACTTAAAGACAATGCAATAAATGTTTAAGAATACCCGTTCATTTGTGAAGTAAAACTATAATAGCAACAAACTAAATTTCATTCTCGTGACCTTTTATTTTAGAGAACATGTTAGTTCGTCTGTTTTGAAACAAAAACGACAATGCTTCCTGCCGTAAATAGTTTAATGAATTCATATCTTTTGCCGTGTGTATTTATTATCTTAAATATATTTACACAAAATAAAGAAAAAATTATGTCATGTCATACTGAGTGCACTCCAATTCCATTGATTCCTTACTCTTCCCTGTCATCCATTTTCTCTGGAACTAAGTTCTTTTTGTTCATTTTTCTTCAAGGTTTGTGTTTATCAGCAGTTCTTACGTATATGTTCGACGGGGCCCGCTTTTTCTTCTTTACAATGAATTGGTTTCTGTTGTGATAGTTAAAGTACAACGTCATCATTTTTCGCTAACAGTCCCACCAACTTAAGATTGCATTCTTTAATGGTTTCTCTTAACAATAATATATTTCCATACAAATCACTATTCAAATTGTAGGTACCATGTTCAATTCTTACTACAGTATTCCCAGATATTATAAGTTATTTTCAAACTTAAAATCTATAAATGATTTCAAATATCCGGTGTCACATTAGATTATATAAATATGAATATATTTTCTATAAATTCATTTAAATGAATAAGCAGCATTTCTGTATTGTGTTTAGCGATCTGTGATTGCATATATACTCTCTATTTAAATGCATCATCGTTTTAAACGAAAAATACATTTCAAGCACTTATTTCTGATTATCATTTAGTGAATGCTGTAGAGTTTTCAGTAAATATACCCGAGTTATTAAATCTTTATTTCAACTTTTTCTACCTTTTATTTTTATTTTTGGGTGCATAATATTTTCTTTTTCGGGTAAATTCCAACTTTCAGTGGTGTCTACACATCCGAAGCTAAACTCATTAAGTTCCCGAGAGGTTCCGCGTGAGAAAGACTCCTTTATATGATTAAGTCATAAAACACAGGTGCAATTTGTCAATATTGAAATTACTGGAGTGATAAATCCTCGTTTAAGATTTATAACCATTCCCTAATCACAATAATCATTAAATCTGCAGCAGCATTATAATTGTACTCCAAACTAGCAAATCCGAATTCTGAATCTGAAAGTAAAGAATTTTAAAATTAGATCTCTTCCAAGCATATCAAATTGGATACAAAATAGATGGCGTGGAACATTTGCTGTTCAAATTGCAAATTTGAAACTATTGTGTAAACCTAGCAATTATTGTTTGTGACTTCAACAAATTTAGCTAGTTATTCTAGAAATTACAGTCAAATGTTTCATCGCCATGTGAAATATATCATGCTGTAGTCAATATACGCGTACGTAATCTTATATATACAGGAATTTGTGTCTTGTTTTACTACTGACACTGAGCTATTCTTGACTTGACTACATTGTTCGGAAAACATCTGTCTCAACTTCCAAAACAAGAGTTTACAAAAACAGAGAAACATGATTTCATTAGGATAAAGGTAAATAACTGTACAACCTGACGTGTAATTCGAGTTGATCAAGGCTTCACGCGCTAAAACGTCTATTATATAGAATATTTTTAGAAAATGTGAAGAATTATATTATGGATAACTATATTATGAAGGATTATATTATGGAGCTTATTTGATTTACAGTTTCAGTTTTATTGGAAACAAATAGTGTTTTATTATCGATAAATAATTTAGGATCCGTGAAAAATATTGATAGTGCAGTTTAATTTCTTAATGGATACAAGAATATAAATTTCACGGGAAGGTGAGGTGTATGAATTCAAAATTGAATATGGGAAATACTTGAGAGTAATTAATTTCCAAAGTGCACTGTTCTCTCTACTATTCTTGAATATATCATTTGCTCTACAGGAATCATACTATTAATTCTTGCGATTAATTTGTACTCGGGCGACACTGATGCAGGGTGTAGAACGTTATTTTATGTGCCAGAGAAGAAAACTTGTTCAAGTAGGACGCTTATTTTTCTAAATAAATTTATAAAATATTGTTTTACTTCTAGTGACTAAACGATACTAAATAAGTTAAGATACAACCTAACGTTTACTAGCACAAGTACAAAAACGTCTATGATCGAAAAGCCCAAATATACAAACTATATTGTGATGTAATACATCCAGGCAGAATTTATGACGTTTCATGTATTCCATGAGAGACTCTTCGGTATTTAATATAAGGCATTTCATTAATGGCATCTTAAATATCAGCTGTTCCCTGTAGTCTCTAACCCAATGTTGACAATAAATTAGAACCGTTATTCACATTATTTAAGGCTTTCTATTTTAGTGAGTCAAAATTCAACGCCGATAAAGTTTGAGCTCTGAATGTAGACAAATTATTCGAAATGCTGGAGCATTTGCTATTCGCTTTCAGACTTGGAGCAATGGTCTAAAATATGAGATAGCTTATATGGAATAATAGACACAGGTCATCACTAAGCTCCTTGAGTTCTAGATTTTTACCTTAAATTCTGTAATACTTCGGCAATTTTCACCAACTGACCAGTGTTATTGAATGCAAGGCATCAAATCTCGTCTGTCACTCTAACAGAGACAGCCGAGAATTCACTCTTTCATAAAAGCGAATAGGCGTCCGAGGGATTCCATTTCATGAATAAAAATTTCATTGATACATGTTATAGTTTTTGTTTGAAGGTCACTAGTTAAAGTAATATACAATAATATTTCTCACATTCGTCTACTATTCTGAGCACTAAAGCTCCATTATGTTAATATTTATCCTGTATAGGGTGTTTTGTTCATTCCTTCACCTATCCTTCTCTACAACAAAAGGGAAGATGGTTTCTTTAACAGTTAATGGTCAGCTACGAAGAAAGAGAAAGAGATTAGTTTTCATTCTGATTCTAATCTGCTGCAGTTCATAAATTAGTGGAAGGGAGAAACACACACATATATATATATTGGTATTGTTGCAGAGTGCAGTTATTTATTTAAAGTAAGGTAAAGAGGTAATCCAGTGGTGGAAGATACTGCCAGCAGAAAACTCCATGCATTATGCTGCTGCTTTTATTATAGTCGCATTCTACATAACACATGATTGATGGGAGTCTGAAAAGGACGAAAAGAGAGATGTTTTTCAAGTAGATGCCGTAGTAATATGTTTACTGTGCTATTATTAATCTTGGCACTTTAGATCCATTTGCTCCCTTCCTACCTAACCCTGAACAGATAGTCGGGTTAATCACTGTTTTCAGGAGCTCTGAAATACCTATGCTAAATGCTGTAACTTTATTATAGAGCCGTGATATATATTGAAGGAATACTTAAGGTGCATATATCAATCAATGCAGAATGAAAACATTTACTTTATCTTTCTGGATGTGAGAATGACCTGTCAGGTTTGTTCAAAGCTGGAGATGAGGAAGAGAAGAGGTGAAGTGAAATAGAAAAGAGAAAACAGAAATTGATCTTATTCCCATAGCTGCAAAGTTTCGAGAAAGATAGGGAGTATGTTACGATAATTTAATCATTTAAACTTACCGAAGAATTGGAAAGGAGAAATTAAATTTGCGAGAAGAAAGTTATTAATGCAAAGAGATAAAAGATAGCTGTATTCACTATTGTCTTCAGGCTATATAATGTAGAAATTATTTGAACGCAGCCAAGTGTTTTATTTTGAGTTTCAAAAGACTTCTAACAGTTAAAAAAAAAGCACTAGATGATGAAAACAAAAACCTGTCAAATTTAAAAACAATATAAAATTGTTAATGTATTTTTATTTATATATATTTGTGTTATTTTTGACACATGAAAAAGTATCTGAGTTTTGATAGAACTTTTGAGAATTGTAACTATTTAAATATGTTACAGTATTCTTTTAGTTGTATATTGTTATATTAAAACTTAGATCAAAATTGTTCTGTATCATTACAAGAATATATTATAGTGAGCACGACGTGGCAAAAGTATCCACTGTGTAACCGATTAACTATTAAGTACATAAGGACGGATATATTAGATTTGGTGTCGAACACTGCTGGGCTTCATATGATAATCGCTTGGTAATCTCCGATTGCTACTATATTTCTATTCGCACTTATCATTTCACTTCAACAATATAAAAGAAATGAGGAAAATCCAAGATATCGCCATATATAATATAATTTATTCTTTCAAGTTGTATGGCGGTTAAATTAGTGAGATATCTTCAGAAATAGCTAGCAGCTTTTGATTAATGGATAATGTTGATTAATGAGACATGAAACATAATTCTTGCTATATGAATTAATTTTTTCATATATAAATAACTTAAATTTCAAACATGAAATTCGGTAATGTACCTAATTTATATTTAAATTAGGTACAATATATATTTTAATATTTTCATTAATTAGTATTTACGTTATCACTTGTAGGTATTCACATTAATATTATAAGGAGAAGCTAGTGGTGAGAAAACTAGAAATAACCTAGAGTTGAATGTGATCATTGTCTATGCCTTCATACTGATAGTTGTTATTTTTTAACCCTAGGTTGGCTTTCATTTATCAAGCCTAAGATCAAAGGCATTCTATTCGTGATATCAGGTTTACATTTACAGACATAATTCAAGGGTTTTGGGAGAGATTTGGGTGCTCTTTTTATCACATTTGCTAAGCGCATTAACACTACGTCATTGGTGGTAATTTGATGGTTCTATATGTTGTAGGTTCAGGTACAAGTTAGACGAATAGCTGAAGGTGTTTGACGTTCTGAGGGTTCTTTGATGTAAAGAGTAGCCGCCCTATAAAGCTTCATTAACGCAAACACGTAACAACTATCTTGCAATGCTTCTGATTTAGTTTAAATAACGTGTGTGATTTTAAAATATTTTAGATTTTTCGATAATATCGAAAAGCCATTGTTTTCAAGTAATCTTAACAAATGCCCCAATTGTATAGCGGAGAGAAACGTTTATTTACATTCTCATTCAGTGCTACAGTGTATCAGACGTCTTGGTTGAAATGCACAAAGACATTTTCTCATTCCACACGAGCGAGAGCATTATGTTAATCACAAATAATCCCCTTGCTCGTTGTGAATCGAGAAAATGCTTTGCAATACACCTCAATTCTTTGGAGATATCAGCTCGTATTTTCACTTTATTCTTGCGAGGCATCATCCTGTATCTGCCGCTGCTCTATCGTAAAATTCATGTTAATTTGTCATATTGACACCCAATCACACTTCTGTTGATAACCACTGAATCAACGGTGGAATATTTCTCGTACGTATTTGTTTGGCTCAAGAGAAATCAACTAAGGTTGTCTTAGAAATAGGTAAGATTTGATCTCAAACTGTAGTAGATAAGTAGCTCTATACAATTTTTTGATGAATACCTGAGAATTTATATTACTATAAATATCATTGCATTAATAATGCAAAATCCATCCACACAGAATCGTGATACATTTTACCTACCTAGTATTTCACGTAAGTGTAATATAATTTCTTTTTCGTGTATCATATTCATAAGAAGTACAAAGCTAAACGAGAAAGTTAAACTTAAATATTATTACATCCTATTTTTATTTTCTGTTTTAGATAGTTATAAATCAAGAGATTCTTCTTGTTGTAAACATTAACTAACTTTAAAGATATTTTCTTGAAACTGCTGTTGTAATACATGAAATATCAAAAGGAATGAAACCATTAGCTAGTGTGATCCTATAAGTATACTGAAAGAAAGAAATATAATTTTACAAAGCAAATTGAGTTGCATACGTTCGGCCCTTCTTTTTCATCTTTATTAATATCGACATTCTGAAAACTCCTTTTAAATTTCTTCACTAATGTATAATTTCGTTTTCAATCGATGTTCCCTTTGTAATAATCTCCAATCTTCTTTTCAACATTGTTTTCCTGACCTCCTACCTTTTACGTGCACATATAATAGTCTGTTGAATCTCAGAACAATGATTGACTTAGAGCAATACACATCAGTTTTAACGAACGCATCTCACATCAACGAATGTGTATTGTAACATCCACAAACGATCTCTATCACCCTCTCCATTATGCGTTAAAGTATTACTTCGGATACATATCTCATATAACAGTTATCAGCGATTTGCTTGTTTATACTTAGGTTAAAGTGTTAGAAAATAAATAACTTCAAATAACATCATTATATATAATAGATTTCGTTTTGTTTTTAACATAGCATATTTTAATTTAACTTCTATAGAAATATTTACTGATGTTTAAGAATACGGGTCAGGAAAATGTAATATATATCGTATGTAAGTAATGGCACCATTCAAATAGGCTTCTGAATAGTAAAAGTGTGAATTAATTTCAAACCTTATATAATTTTGGTGTTTGACTTTGTAGACATGATTATACGCTATTTTCATTCTTAAGAAATGGTTTTAAAATAATACGATTATTTCTATAAATTATGAATCGTAGCCTTAATTCCTCGTGATGCAAAAATTATATTTTTTTAATTTTTACTTCATTTCCTCATAAGAAGCATTGGAGGACCCTGTTACTCATTAGCGAAGAACTGAGTACTCATTGACAAAATTAACAGAGATGAACGTCCTTTATATATATATATACTCTTACTCTCTTTTACTCTTTTACTTGTTTCAGTCATTTGACTGCGGCCATGCTGGAGCACCGCCTTTAGTCGAGAAAATCGACCCCAGGACTTATTCTTTGTAAGCCTAGTACGTATATGCTATCGGTCACTTTTGCCGAACTGCTAAGTTACGGAGACGTAAACACACCAGCATCTGTTGTCAAGCGATGTTGGGGGTACAAACAGACACACAAACACACACACATATATGTATATATATACATATACATATATACGACGGGCTTCTTTCAGTTTCCGTCTACCAAATCCACTTACAAGGCTTTGGTCAGCCCGAGGTTATAGTAGAAGACACTTACCCAAGGTGCCACGCAGTGGGACTGAACCCGGAACTATGTGGTTGGTAAGCAAGTTACTTACCACATAGCCACTCCTGCGCATATATATATATATATATATATATATATATATATATATGCAACTACACACGTGTTGTTGACGAGTCCTTTTCCTTCTATCCTTTCCGACGAAAAGTTAAGCTGGAAACGTCGTAAACTCTGTCTTTACACTGACGGTCAAACCAATACATTCCTTCTGCACGTCCTCTTCTTGTCTGTTATTCTCTTCTTGTTAATTTTACTGTTCATTTGAAATGACTATGTATATATATGTGTGTGTGTATGTTTCATCATTTAGATATGAATATATGGAGGATATTGTCAGTGCGTGCCTGTGTGTGCTACAGACAAATGACTCCTACTTTCGTATCAATTCTATCTATAGCTGAGCAGTGTTATCTTCAGCGATAACCTAATATGTATACCAATATATTTGCAGTTTTTTACAGGTTAAAATATGTTTACATATATATATATATTAATTAATTTAATTTGGCCTTTTTTATAGGGAATGAGCTAGTTTCTCTAAAACATTTTAACAGACAAAGGGAAATACATATGTTGATGTACAACTATTAAACTGCGATTGAAAAGATCGCATACGAACACAAAATAGGTTTATTCTTGTTGCAGAGCTGATGTTTCGTATCAACTTGTATTGTAGGTAGCGTTATTGGATAAGGTCATTTATGTATTCTTTTAAGCATTTGCAAGGAAAAGAGACACGTAACCAGAAGACTGATTGATGTAACTTGACGCAGCGACTAAATAAATTTGTTAGGCAAAGCACTAAAATAGATTCAACGTTGGAGTAATAGCTTATTGCTGTAATAAAGCTAATAGTTGCGTGTTAATTTTAATTTTCTGTCAATACAGCTTGTTAGAGATGGTTAAGGTGATTTATGTGAGCCAAATCCTCCGCAGGATCCCTGGTAATAAATTAATTTATGGGGAAACAGTATGTCTAGTAAGTATTAATGTTTCCTGTTTCTCTTATAATGTAATATGTTTTATAATCATAATTGTTTAGTAAAATATAAATTTTGATTTTCTGGAAGACTGGTTGAAAGTATAATTTATCTCTGTACATATATGAGAATCACTGCTTTAACTACCCGTTCCAACAATGCTTTAATTGAAGTTAACATTAAAGGCGAAATCAGTTGAGGTTTACATTTATAGCTTCATAAATACATTTCCTTCTCTTTCACTGATGGATGAAAGTATTAAAGAAAAACGACAATCTAAAAATCTCCCCACTTCCCACCCATCTTCCTCCTCCTCCTTCTCCTCCTCCTTCTCCTCCTCCTCCTTCTTCTTCTTCTCGTCATTATTATTATTATTATTATTATTATTATTATTATTATTATTATTATTATTATCATCATCATTATTGTTGTTGTTGTTGCTATTGTTATTGCTGTTGCTGTTGTTACTGCAACCACTACTATTACTCTAATAGTATTACTTTTACTATGTTGTTATTATTATTATTATTAATATTATTATTATTATTATCATTATTATTATTATTATTATTATTATTATTATTATTATTACTATTATTATTATTATTATTATTATTATTATTATTATTATTATTATTATTTTCATCTTCATCATCATCATTATTATCATCATCATCAACATTATTATTATCATCATCTTTTATTGGAAACATGAGTTAATAATTCAAGGAAGATTTATATTCGGCTCTAATAGAAATATTCAAAGAAAAAGCTGAAATATTCTCGGATTTTATCAAAGTTGGCTGTCTTTCATTTATGTTCTAGTACAGCTCCCATTTTCGCATAGGTTATATATAGATGTATTTGATAATGATAGAAATTATATATTCTTCTGTGAAGACTATTTCTCAGAAGAGTTATTACGCAAATAATATGAATGGATATCAAAACGAAAGAGATGTGTTGTTGAGAAACATGAGAGATATAGCTCTAGAGACAGAGGACAAGGGAGATATATAACAATAGTTATACAGTTATATTGAGAAAAAATGAGGAAGTAGTAAAGAGAAAGTAGTAAAGAGAAACCATAATATGAAAATGAAATATATATTCGAAATATGTATCAAGAGAACATATTTATTGATCAAAGAGACGTTCTTCTTCCAAGGAAATGGATATAAAGAAGTTAGAAATATTATAAGGCATCGTTTTAAGAAGAAACATTCGCTATGTGATAATGGCATGAAAGAACTCGTTTGTCGCAAAATAATTTTATTTGAAGCGCTCAAAATCTACTTTTTCCGGAACGAAACGGCCAGAATAGTATTGCAATTTCATAAAACATAACCCCTGACTGGAAATAGGCCAAGCAATAAGATAAGCAGAGACGTTACACGAGAAATAAAAAGATAATAATCGATCAAATATAGAGTGCAAATATATTTAATATGTCATATATTGGTGAATACCACAATGGTGAATTTCCAATAATAATAGTATGTTGGTTTGTATACACAACCTGATATATTGTTCTACTTGTACATTATATATTTGAAAGCTGCGGAAAATGCGGGAAAGCATCTTTTTTTTAATATTCTTAAAATGGATAAA